>NC_056741.1:409151682-409174182 GCF_019279795.1 Protopterus annectens
ATCCCTTCTCAGCACATGTCCAAACCAATGTAATCTTGCCTCTCTGGCTTTGTCTCCAAACCTTCCAACCTGGGCTGACCCTCTAATATACTTATTCCTAATCCTGTCCACCCTCATCACACCCAGTGCAAATCTTAACATCTTTAACTCTGCCACATCCAGCTCAAACTCCTGCCTTTTTGTCAATGCCACCGTCTCCAACCCATGTAACATAGCTGGTCTGACTACCCTCTTGTAGACCTTCCCTTTCACTCTTACAGGTACTCGTCTGTCACAAATCACTCCTGACACTCTTCTCCACCCACTCCATCCTGCCTGTACTGTCTTCTTCACCTCTCTTACACACTCACCGTTACTCTGAACTATTGACCCCAAATATTTAAACTCATCCACCTTCGCCACCTCTACTCCTTGCATCCTCACCATTCCTCTATCCTCCCTCTCATTCACACACATATATTCTGTCTTAGTCCTGCTGACCTTCATTCCTCTTCTCTCTAGAGCATATCTCCATCTCTCCAGGGTCTCCTCCACCTGTTCCCTACTCTCACTACAGATCACAATGTCATCTGCAAACATCATAGTCTGTGGGGACTCCTGTCTGATCTCGTCTGTCAACCAGTCCATTAGCATTGCAAATAAGAACGGGCTCAGAGCTGATCCTTGATGTAACCCCCCCTCCACCTTAAATGCATCCGTCACTCCCACCGCAGAACTCACCGCTGTCACACTACCCTCGTACATATCCTGTACCACTCTTACATACTTCTCTGACACTCCTGACTTGTTCATACAATACCACAACTCCTCTCTAGGCACCCTGTCATATGCTTTCTCCAAGTCTACAAAAGCACAATGCAACTCCTTCTGACATTCTCTGTACTTCTCCATCAACACTCTCAGAGCAAACATCGCATCTGTAGTGCTCTTTCCCGGCATGAAACCATACTGCTGTTCACTAATAATCACATCCCTTCTTAACCTAGCTTCCACTACTCTTTCCCATAGCTTCATGCTGTGACTGATCAATTTAATCTCTCTCTAGTTACTACAGCTCTGCACATCACCCTTATTCTTACAAATCGGTACCAAAACACTTTTTCTCCATTCCTCAGGCATCCTCTCACTTTCCAAGATTTCATTAAACAATCTGGTTAAAAACTCCACTGCCATTTCACCTAAACACCTCCATGCTTCCACAGGTATGTCATCTGGGCCAACAGTCTTTCCATTCTTCATTCTCTTCATAGCTATCCTTACTTCCTCCTTGGTAATCCATTGTACTTCATGATTCACTATCCCTACATCATCCAACCTTCTCTCCCTCTCATTCTCTTCATTCATCAACCCCTCAAAGTACTCTTTCCATCTCCTCAACACTCTCCTCACTTGTGAGTATGTTTCCCTCATTATCCTTTATCACCTTTACCTGCTGCACATCTTTCCTAGCTCGGTCCCTCTGTCTAGCCAATCGGTACAGGTCCTTTTCTCCCTCCTTAGTGTCCAACCTTTCATACAACTCTTCATATGCCTTATCCTTAGCCTTTGCCATCTCTCTTTGCCATGCACCTCATCTCCTTATACTCCTGTCTACTTTCTTCATCTCTGACAATCCCACTTCTTCTTTGCCAACCTCTTTGCCTGTATACTCTTCTGTACTTCCTCATTCCACCACCATGTCTCCTTGTCGTCCTTCCTCTGTCCCGATGTGATACCAAGCACCTTTCTAGCCGTCTCCCTTACTAGCTCTGCTGTAGTTACCCACCTATTTGGTAACTCTTCACTGCCACGCATTGCCTGTCTTAACTCATCCCTGAACTCCACCTCACAATTACCCTTTTTCAGTTTCCACCATTTGATCCTCGGTGCTGCCCTCACACTCCTTCTCCTCTTCTTGATCATCAACGTCATCCTACAAACCACCATGCTATGCTGTCTAACTACACTTTCTCCGGCCACCACTTTACAATCTGCAATCTCCTTCAAACTGGCCCTCCTACATAAGATATAATCCACCTGTGTGCGTCTTCCTCCACTATTGTTTGTCACCCTATGCTCCTCCCTCTTGTTAAAATACGTATTCACCACAGCCATATCCATCCTTTTCACAAAGTCCACTACCATCTGACCTTCTGCATTCCTTTGTTTAACACCATACCTACCCATCACTTCCTGATCCCCACTGTTCCCTTCACCAACATGCCCATTTAAATCTGCTCCAATCAGCACTCTCTCACCCTTGGGTATAGTCATCACCACTTCATCCAATTCACTCCAAAGTTTTTTTTTTCTCATCCATTGCACACCCAACTTGTGGAGCATATGCACTAACAACATTAATCATTACACATATTATATATTATATTATATTATATATATATATATATATATATATATATATATATATATATATATATATATATATTTCGTATTAATTTGTAACAGTAATACATATGTAGACTGGAATGTGTTGGTTCATAAACTACAGTACATTACAATGTACTGTACATATGTACACAAAGTGACTGTCCCATTTGTGATCATTACAGTGAAATGCATATGGTATAAGGTGTAGTATTAAGACCATGAAACATGTATATACCTTAGATGGCTTAGTGGTAAGTCCCATGACTATAGTGTGCATGGTCCAGGGTTCAACACCTGCGATGCTTTACAAATGTTTTGTTACTCCAGAATAAGGCTCCTTTAAGCAGTTGTAAGCATGTTTAAAAGTGTTTGTGTGACATTATAGCAGCGGTTAACCACAGTTAAACAAACTTTGTAACATATAACCTGTGTGCGCAAACACGGCCACATCTGCTAACTACTCAGGATATATACATGTCAGTGAAGTAACATCTCATTATGTGATGACATAACATTACATTCTCTGTTGACTGTACTCTCCAGCACACATGGGTTTATATGGGTGTTTCGAATGTTTATTATACAGATGATTACTACCTATATATTCAAGCTGTGGTTAAGGTATACTTTTGAACATGATAAACATCCCTGCCTTTATCGGGATTGGAACCTCAAATGCACAGATACTATGCCAGATGCTGTAACCATTACACTGTTGACATTAACGTTGCTTCCGCCTATTTCTTATTTAGATGATTTCTATGTGTAAGCTAGGCTAAGCAAAGGGCGGAGGCCCCCAAACTCACTGAGTTTCACGTACTCTTGAAGTAACAACATATAACAAATGTACTGTGAGACAATACATTACATTCCTAACTACATTAGGCATAGCCCCGCACTGACACACTTCAAGGGAAACCTTGTTGTGTGAATGGGTAACAGAATATACACCCCTGGGATCATGTGTCCCAGAACCATGCAGCCAGGGGGTGGAGGAGCCTGTCCAGTTTGATAGCTGCAAGACCTGTTGGGGGAATTGAATGGTGTTGAATTGTCCCATTAACATGCCCTCTTTAGATCACTACGTGCCCCTGTCACCCTCCACAACCCCAGTCTTCAACAGCTTCCAGCAACTCTGCCTGGAATTGCTTCATTGGCTTTGCTTGACAGAGGGTCAGTTACTTCATCAATGGTGCGGGGAAAGCCAACACACTGTAGTTATGCTTCTAATTGCCCTTGGGCAGATAGGTAGTAGGCTATCTGTGAACCTCTAAAGTGCAGGCCATCACAGCCATAATATGTGAATAAACAGACCTTTAGATCACAATATACAGTGAGAAATTGCCATGTAGTCAGGAAACAGTTAATTACAGCAAGAACATACAGAACACTGATACTTAGTCACTCCAAAAGCCTATCTTGGAAGCTAGAAGACTTGTATAAGTTTAAGGCTTTCTATTGCTTACCAGTAGGTTACCTACAGGAGAGATGAAAAACAAGCACAGATGGGGAACATGCATGCAACGATACCATACCGGCCTATGTGTCAGCCTTAGGCTTTGGAATACTGGCCAAGGCTATTGGCGCCCCCATGGTGCCTTATTTAGGAGAGTCTTGAAGGTGAATACCAGCTCCATAAACAGCACAATAGCAGATTCAATGAGGGTTATGCTACTCAACACCAGGGGTTGTGATCACAACACACTTGCACTCACAGCACTCCACAAGATGGACAACATCAACATCTGTGCAGTAACTGAGATCTGTCTTAAGCCTCCTGAGAATACACCGGCACTACCAGACTACAACCCATACCACACATTTCAGCCACAGAACATGGACTGACAGACATGGAGGGGCTGTATCCATATTCATCATGGATACCTACACATCCAGGTTAGTGGGGCAGCATAATACCTCTGAGATCATCCATGTGCAGCTAACATCAGCCACAACTGCAATGTAAACTGTGGCCTCCTCCATGACCCAGGACCTCCACTCCACCTACCTGGAGACAGTGGAGAACATGACAGTCCTAATGCACACCCTGGCATTGGTCGATGTCAACTACCATACCATTAACTGGGAAACTTACTCCTGTACTCACTTCCAGGCCCAGCGCTTCCTGGAATTTATCACCTCATATGCCCTGTATCAGGTGGTAACCTCCCTAACTTGGGGTGGAAACTACTAGAAGTGGTCATCACCAACATGGGCAGCAGGTGCACCACAGTGGAGGTTAACCGGGCACTGGTTAGATCTCGCCATGAACTATTCAATGTTTCCACAACCAAGCATCTTCCCCACCCATGGATACCACAGTGTATACCTTTCCTGCAGCTAACTTTACACTACTAGTGACAGGGGTGGGGGATTTCACAGCCCCCACGCTAAGGGGAAACACTGCTCAAGATACAGACAGATTTACAAATGCAGTCTATAAGCACCTACACGGATGTGTGGATCGTGCCATCCCTGGTAAACCAAGACTCACTCCTCCTAGACAAGGACACCGGTCTGGTGGATCTCTGCAATAAACAGACTATACTACAGAAGTAGGACAGTGTTCCAGACAAACAGCAAATCCCACAAAGGGCAGACATCCGTGACCACTATTAGTATGATACGTAGGTCCCTCATGACATCATCCAAGGCTAACATCAGCAGGAGAATACGCATGGATTCGAAAGATAACCACAAAGCCTTCTTTGGCTATGTCAGGGATCTACGTGGTGACACACAGATTTGCACTGTGCCGGTGAAATATAGCACAAAATATGCTGACCCTACTGATATCACCAACATCCTTGCAGACACATTCAGTGCATACTTCACCCCCTAAAGAGCCCACAACACTACCCGAGAGGTACAGTATCACACAAATCAGAGACACACAGGTGGAAATGGCCCTCTCTAACAGCAGAACACAGCGTCAATGGAGGCAGATGTTGTCCCAGACTGCATCTTGCAAACTGTACAAGACAACCTGCCCCCCACCTAATTAAGCTTTGCTACCTCAGCCTCTCCACAGACTACATGCCCATACAGTGGTGCGTTTCAACGGTTATTCCACTCCATCAAGGTGGAATCACAACTGACCATGGTAACTACCACCCCATAAGCCTGACTAGCCTGGTCTGCAATGGTATGGTTCACATCCTCATGGCACTCATTAACAAAGACATTGGTAACCTCCGAAAACGTGACCCAACACAGGTCAGCTTGGTTGAGTGCATTTCATGCCTATTGACCCTGTTTGACGTCTTATATACAGTCACCAAGATGTTAGATGATGGGGGAGGTGGTTCACACATACTACCTGGACCTCGCCAAGGCATTTGACACCATGCCCCACTCAGGTATTATTGATAAACACACCAGCCTGTACATACACCCATACATCACAGGTTGGGTTGCCAACGGGCTTACACACAGAACCCACATGGTACGACTAGCGGTCTCCAGGTCCAACTCTTGACCAGTCACGACTGGTGTCCCACAGGACTCAGTCCTGGGACCCCTACTGTTTGGCATATATGTCTCAGAGGTACAGGCAAACACAGGTGGACTACGGCAGACTATGTTTGGCAATGACTGCGAACTGGGAGCCATGAGTGATAGTCCAGCTGACACAGACATCCCTCAAGGGGCCTCACAGAGAACGTCACAGGGTGTCAATGTCACGGCCTCCAGCCAAGTGCCACTAACTGCATGGTCATTCCATTGTGGAATTAGCACCCACATAATTAACACATAAGTGGCAGCCACTTTAATATGGACGAGGTAATGGGGTATCTGGGGACTAAGGTAGATAGTGATCTCCCCTTTGACAATCATATCTCCACAGTAGTTAGGGCATCCTTCTATGTAGGCCATCTGATTACTAAAGGATTCCCATCTAGACATACTGGGGTTATAGTGCCCCTTTACTTATCACTCATCAGTCCCATCATAGGGTATAATAACCCATGTGGGATGTACCTCAGAAGACACTTCCAACAGCTGGGAGGTCCACGAATGTACCTCGCCAAGGGGAATACTGGCCTCCAACATATGGCCTATGCAGCCAGACTGAATAAACTCCTGCTTTACTCAGTGGCATCTCGTTTTACCCAGAGATGATCTCCACTGGCCAACACAGCCATGTCGAACTCAGGCTTGATGGATATGCTCCACCTATGGGAATCCATGTCACAGTGAGCCACACACTGTAGTGAGCTGAACCTTGCCACAACAATAACTGGAAGATGCTGGAGGGGCAGCTTCCTGTCACAGACACTCCCCATAATTTGGAACAACATCCCTAACTACATTATACAGAGCCCCTCACTAACACTCTGCAAGAGAAACCTTGAAGAGTGGATGGGAACAGTAGATGCACCCCAGGGATGCCGCCATTGGCTCTGCTCCACAAAGGGACAGTTAATGAATCAATGGGGTGGCAAAAGCTTACACATTTTGGCTGGGCTTATGAATGGCCTCTGGCAGTTGGCTAAGCACCTACCTATGAATCTATACATACAGTATCTGCATATGCTGATAGCTTAATTTACTGTTCAGGTGTTGACTTACCTTGTGCCAATGGCAGTTGTGTGTGCAATAGTGGAGGTCTGCCTATGTTGGATGCACACAGTAGACTGCCTATACATGACAATTTACAGGTAGTCTTGTGTGTGTGCCATACATTTTTATTGTGTGTGCAGGTGGAGAACGGTGTCAGTCCCTAGGTGCCTACACTGTCAGTGTGTGTGTTATACGTTCCCTCTTTGCCAAGGCATGGGCATACTGGGCATGCCTCCGTCTGCCTACTGGGGCTGGCTCAGGGTGTTCGTGGTCTGAGTACCTCTGTGCCTATGGGGCCTTGGCAATGGTGGTGGGCTGTGAGGGCCTTCACCATTCTGTCCCTGCTGCAGCTGTTTCCACAGGACCATATTGTGTAGCATGGCACACACTATGAAGATGTGGGCACATGTGCCTGGAGAGTACTGCAAGGCTCCACCAGATGTGTCCAAGCAAAGGAACCGTGATTTCAGCATCCCAAACATACGCTCTATGATGATTCTGGTTTGTGCCTGTGCCTCATTATGGCGTTCCTGCATGGGTGTGTGTGCATTTCCGATGGGAGTCATCATCCACGGTTCCAATGCATAGCCAGCATCCCCCACCAGGTGGCCATTTGGGGTGTCCCCCTGGCAAATAACCGATACAGCTGTGAGGCATGCCAGATGTGGGAGTTGTGATAGCTTCCAGGGCTGCCAACACACACATCCATGATAATGCCCTGGGCATTGCACATGACCTGGCAGTTGATGGAGGGGTTTCTCTTGTGGTTTATGCAATGCCTACCCTGCTCACTGGGTGGTGACTTGATGTGTATGTGCGTGCAGTCTATTGAAACCAGTACCTCTGGGTATTCTGCCACATGGTGGAAGAGACGCATATTGCTGGCCAACTTCTCCTGCATTCGGGGGAAGTATATATGCTCATTGGCATGTGGTAACATGGCATCCAGGAACTGGTGTAGTACCCTGGATGCTGATGCCTGTGAGATCCCCATGATATCCCCAGTTGGTCTTTGAAAAGTACCTGTAGCTAGTGTTCTCAGGCTTACACATACCTTCGTACCCACTGGGATGGGTTCCCCCTCTGTTTGTTCTGGCTCTGAGGTGTGACCGGCACAGCTCCACAAGTTGCTGTAGGATGTCCCTGTCCACCCTGTAACACTCTACTATCTCTGGATCATGTAGCCCCTGGTAGGTTACCCTGGGTCTGAACACTCTCCTCCTCCTCTGGTGCCTGAGGTGGTTGTGTGCATCATCCTCCACACCACCTTCAGTCTCCAACACATGCTGGTGGATCAAAGCTATGACAGCCCCTAACATGTACATAATAAAAGTTCCCTGTCTGTATACACCACTGGTGCAGAGTGTATGGGAATACACAAATGTGTGTGAGGTGCTTCCACACTTTATAGTATTGTGCTATGGATGCTGCTGATGTCAGTGGGTGTGTATAAGCTATTCCATCTGCAGCGTGTCTTAATTATGGGTTTTGCAATGAGTACTGCAAGTGTGGGGCCTTTACTGTGGAGATCTACTTGCCTGCCTTGATTAATCTGTTGCCCTTTAATTCACTTTTAGACCTGGATCCCCTCCCATTATCAGGCATGCATCCACCTGCCGTCTTTCTTGATTTGTACATTCTTTACCCAGTCATGGGAAAATGTGCCTTGTAGCTGATATACTGCAAATCGGCTTTGTTCTGCTTTGACACTTTACTGTTTTCTTTGCAGTACAGCCCCTCCCCTTTCCTGTTCTGCAGGTAGCTGCTTGCAGCCTTGTTAGCTATTGTCAATTGGCCATTGTAAGCACCAGGTTGTTAATTAGTCATTTGTACTCCAATTTCACTGCTGCATTTCCTTATTTCTTTCCTATATCCTTCCTGTTTCACCTGTGGTGCACACCGCACATACCCGTTTACCAGGTTTATGAGCGTTTTTGTCTCCATTCACATGCATACTCGGTTACGTTGTGTACTCTCAGCTAAGCATAGCTATGGCCAGTACGACACACCCCTATCCTGCAGCTTTGCCTAGCTAGGGGCAAACCAGTTTAGCAATGCTCCATTGTGCTTACAGCAATGGCGACACACCCCTATCTTGATGTCATCTTTATCTCAAGGGCACACCTCAGTGTTATAATGCTATGCTGTGATGTGCATCCTTACACCAGCGGGGAATCTGCGATTCACTATTACTCCTCTCATTTGCATGGCATTACCTACTAATTCCTAGCTACTGCTCATAACACTGTCACTGCCCCTTAGCAACTCTTGCACCATAAGTATGGTGTAGCATGCCTGCCATTGACTATTATGGGGAAATCGTGATATGTGTTTCACTGCAGTTTTATTTTATATTTTTATATATTTCTTGCAATCCCCTTTGCGCACCGCTGCCCTGCGCTTCCACGTCACAATAGTGCGACTATATATATTAAATGTTAATTTTATATTTTGTAAATGTTTTTTTTTATTCCAATGGCTATATATTTAGCAATTGGCATGTATTAACAATATAATACATGTGTTTGGTCGGCTATCATGGCTCCGATTTTATGTTTGCAAAAATGTAAACCATTTTCTACGGTTTACATTTCTGCATGCTTACACTACTGCACCACTTCCTGAAATGCTACATACCTTCATTTGCATGCTACACTGCTGCACATGGGGTAATTACCATACAAGGCTCGGGAGTTGTGCGGGTGTAGCGTACGCAGGTAGTGCACGTGGAAACAGCTCGTACCTGAATTGCTCGGCGGCCATATTTGGTGTTAGAACACCGGCGCTACGCCTGCACCTGGTGCAAGCTTCATGAATCCCGGGGTTTGTCTGTGCTTCATGAAGGAACATTTTGTTGCTGGTCTTTTCCTTGAGAAAAGAACATTCTGTCTGCACACTTTATGCTTATCTGCTTATCTTTCCTTTTTAATAAACTGTCTTTTATGCTTGGCCAGCAAGGTTATTTTCCTTGAAACACAATTTATTTTACCCTTTAGCCTGTCTAATGTCTAATAACTATTTTAAAATGGAAATCCCTAATCTAACATTACTTAAGACTGGATTTGACGAGACCATTTTTGAGTCCAGAGAGAAAGCTGGTATTTCACCATCTTCTTCTTCTTCACCTGCCTCAAAGAAATGGGCTTCCTCGGTTACAAAGTCCTCAGTACCATCAAGAAAAATTGCTAAACCTTCCTCGGTACCGAAGAGTTCATCGGCACCAGAAAATTTGATTGCATCGACTATTACTGGTCTATATTATAAACTCGAACGCTTACCTTATCGAATACCTAAATGTCGAGCCATCGTCATTGAACCGCATAAACACCGAACGCCCTAAATTGTGAAATTCAAAATGTTGAACTGTCATACTTGTCCCACCCCACCACCCTACTTCTAACCCTACACTAAATCTTACGTATACCACCATGTATGCACTTAACTTAACCCGCACCCTAACCCTAAGGTCTGTAACTATCACACACTTACCTTAAAAAGCTAAACCCAAACAAACTAAATAATCCACACACATACACCTAACAAAACCCTACACTAAATCTAACATACATTACCATCTATGCACTTACCTTAACCCGCACCCTAACTCTAAGGTCCGTAACTATCGCACACTTACCTTACGGAGCTATACTGCAGAAGGCCAACCATGACAATTCGACATTTCCAGTTTCGTCCTTCTGGACGATCTATGTTTTTGCAGTTCGATAAGGTAAGTATTCGACTTTACAATATAGACCCGACTATTACTACTAAATTGGCTTCGGAGCCAACAGCTTCTACTTCAGCACCTACTGATACATCAGTACCAAAGCAATTGGGGCTGCCTCTGCTCCCAAGAACATCATATTCCCCATCTGTGGACCCATTTAAAGACACTCTTTTTGTGGAAGTGAGACCCCCTAAATCTCCTTCCACTGCATCTGTTCAGTCTACTAAGAGTCTCTCAGAGACAGACATCATGAGACTGGTGGATCAGCTACTGGTGGTGAGGGGATTGTCCTCAGTTCTGAGCCACACCAGCATCAGAAGCATTCATCCTATGACACCCCCATACCCTCCTCCCTCAACTCTTGCTGAGCATTTGGAACCCCTGATCCTGACTCTCCTGGCTCTGATTGTCTCGGTTTCGGTAGCATCTTCATCTCTGGTTCAGTTCTAAGAACCACCTTGAGTAGCTCTGAGCTTTCAGCACCAGAGACCTCCAGGAGTCGAGACTCTCTGGCCGGGTATGAGATGCCTGGTACCTTTTTGGTTCCTTTGGAACCGTCTGTGTCTCTTGGTGCCTCAGCCTTTGCAACATCGATATTCCAGAGGCAGTCCCCTTGGTGTGGGTGTGACCCTGATTCCAAAGGAGTTTATTTCAGTTCCAGACTCCCACCCCTCTATGGGGGGGGTAGCTTTCTGGATTATGGAGAGGGCATTGTCTGTTGGAGATTCACAGTCCATGCCATCCCTGTTGGGGCAGATTTCAGTATCCCCTTGACCTGAACTACTATCAGTCTCATCCCCAGGAGAGAGGGCACAAAAGTCTCAGGTAACACCTACTTTGGTAGTCTCTTCTTCAGATGCTTCCCCAGACCATCCCCCCGAGGAAGTCCCTGCGAAACAAAAGTATAAGAGGAAGCACTTAGACTCTCTGGAAGTCTTTCACTGAAGATACTGATTTTGACGAAGAGAAGGTTCCCCTAGGTCACCCCCGATGAAGTTTCCTTTGGGGATATCCTAGAAATCCTGAAACAGAGGGGTGGCTGGTCCTTCTCCCAACCTTCCTCAGGGGAATCAGTATACCTAGAGGCTTTTCGTGCTCAACCCTCTACTTCTTGGATATCTCCGCCCACTGACGATCTCATTAAATTGATCACTCAGCAGGTGTGGAAGATGCCCGATGTCATAGAACCAATCCCTAAAAGACCTGATCATGTATTATCAGCCCCTAAAGAGGAATCACATTGGGCCAAAGGAATTCTCATTGACGCCATGGTGGTAGCAGTAGCCATCGTAAAGGAACTTGCCAAGGAAAGTCCTACTATCCTTGCAAGGAGTCTAGGACTTTGGATAGATTTGGGAAGTGCATTTATGCTTCATCGACCTTTCCTCTAAGGTCCTTGAATTATATGGTGCATTTTACAAGACTACAGAGAGATCTGATCAAGGAGCTTTCAGATACCCTCGAAGGTGCAGTGGCTGAAGGGGTACGAGATAATGTTACTTCTCAGCTTGCAACCCTAGAAGCAATTTCTAACTCATCCATGAGGCTTGTTGCCAATGTAGCTGAAGGGACGACTAGGGCAGCAGGTTCAGGCATAGTCATTAGAAGGCATTCCTGGATGTGCTTGTGCAAATTTGTGGAGCCATTTAAAGCATAATTCGTCAATGTTTCAATTGACGGATCTTCCCTGTTTGGTCTCAAGGTAAAAGATACCCTAGCCAGATGTGAAAAGGACGGTAAGACCTTTTCTGCTGTTGGCATACATTTCTCCACTCCTCAGAGACTATACTCTAGGAACCAAAGGAGTGGGAGATTATAGTTTAAAAAAATCCAAAGAGCCTTTCCAGGATTCATGAGGCAAAGACTTCTCCTGGGGCAGAGGGGGAAGCAATGGAAGATGCTGCCCTAGAGGCAGAAATGGTCTGCAAAACCAGGGATCCAGAGTGACCTTCTCTGGAGCTTGCTGCCAGCACCCCTGAATGGGTGCCCGATTGCCCGCCTCTAGAGGCAGTCGGGGGATGGCTTTCTGTGCACCAATCTGCCTGGCAAATGTTAACAATGGACAAATAGGTGCAGGGAATTATATTCAGAGGTTACCAAATTCCTCTACCACAGCTTCCAAAACCCCAGAAAAAACTGTCAGACGTACCACCCAGTCTCAGGGAAGCAGCAGTTCTAGAAATTCAAAAACTGCTAAGCAAGAGTCATCCAAAAAGTCCCACCAGACCAGAAAGGATCCGGATTTTACTCAAGATTCTTTTTAGCGCACAAGAAAAAAGGGGACTGGAGACCCATCTTGGATCTCAGCCAATTCAACAAGACAGTTCAACAAACCAAATTCCGGATGGTCATGGTTCAGTCGATACTTCCATTCCTGGAAAAAGACAAGTGGATGTGCTATATCGACCTCCAAGATGTTTATTATCACATAAAAATGGAAAAGAGCTCCAGGAGGTTTTTGTGCTTCTGAGTGGGAGGCAGTCATTTTCAATTCAGAGCACTGCTCTTTGGACTCACCACAGCCCCCAGGGTGTATACCAAATGCATGGCAGTAGTAGCAGCTCATCTAACACTTCAAGGGTTTTGAGTATTTCCATATCTCGATGACTGGCTCCTCACTGTTGCCACCAGACATCACTTAGAATGGGCAAGAGATTACACCATACATCTCTAGGAAGAACTATAAACTTCGAAAAGTCCGCACCAACTCAAAAACTGGACTTCATTGAGCTCACTTAGACACAGTCTCGGGAAGTGCATCTTTCCCTCCAGAAAGGCTACAACGTATAAGATCCCAAATTGATTAATTACTACACAATGACAAGATCCCAGCAAAATTAGTTCTTCAAACCTTAGGCTCCATGGCAGCAGCAATCACTCTAGTTCCTTTGGCAAGGTACCACATACAGATATTGCAATGGCTATTAGCGTCCCAATGGTCTGTCATACACCAACCAATGTCTCAGCTAATTCTGATTAGCAATTGTTCCAAGCATGACCTGTTGAAGTGGCTACACTCCAGACAGGTTCTCATGGGTCATCATTTCATTCTTCCCCAGTCCCAAGCCACAGTGACCATGGATGCTTCCCAGACAGGGTGGGGGGACATTATCTGGGAAGGACAGTCCAAGGCATGTGGTCCCAGCTGGAGACCAACTTGCACATCAGTGTACTAGGGATGAAGGCAGTGCTGTTAGCATTCCAAGCATTCTAAGATGTCCTCCCTGTTGGAACAGTAGCGATTCAGACGGACAACATGTCAGTAGTCTGATACATAAACAAACAAGGGGGAACCAAATCTTACCTGTTGTGTTGAGAAGCACTCAGAGTTTGGCAATGGGCAATTTCTTCTAACAGCAATGAACATTCCAGGGAACTCCAACGTGATAGCGGACAGTGGTGAACAACATTTTTCACCACTGGGGCCAACCTTGCTGTGACCTTTTTGCCTCTGCTCTAAGCAACAAGTGCAGACGTTACTTTGCCCTAATCTCCCCTCAGGGGGAGTCATCCAGAGATGCTCTTCTCCACAGTTGGCCTCCCGGTCTGCTTTATGCCTTTCCTCCAATTTCTCTCATTTCACACTTCCTGAAGAAAGCCAAAATGATGGAAAATTCAGTAATTCTCATTGCCCCTTCTGGCCTCAACAAGTTTGGTTTCCCTTCCTATGGCCTCATTTAATTCAGAAACCATGGATTCTGGACCTAGTTCCAGATCTACTGTATGCATCCGAATCTCCAAAACCTCAAACTCACTGCATGGCTTCTCCAGTTCCCATGATTGCCAGGCATCCTTTTCTTTCCTCACCTGTCTAACAAATTATCACTCATCACAAATTGTCTACAAAGAGATTATACCAAAGTAAATGGGAGAAATTTGCTAGATGGGCTCTGGATAATGAGATAGATCCTTATTCCATCCCTATCCACAAAGTATTTGATTTTTCTGGATGCACTTTACCAGTCAGGTTCCTCTGCTTCAACAATTAAAGTGCACCTAGCTGCGACTTCAGACTTCCATGTAGAACTGGAGGGTGCCCCTCTGATGTCACACAAACTGTGTAAAGCATTCCTAAAAGGCCTTCTAATGCTAAGACCTCCATTTAAAGAACCTCTTCCCCCTTGGGATTTAACTATGGTTTTTCAGACCCTGACTAGGAACCCCTTTGAACCATCAGCAACTTGTGACTCAAAATATCTGTCTTGGAAAACCTTATTGTTGGTGGCTATCACTTCTGTCAGAAGAGTCTCAGAACTTCAGGCCCTATCATGTGAACCTCCATACTTCATTTTTCATAAGGATAGAGTTGAGCTTTGAACTAATCCTTCCTTTTTGCCCAAAGTTGTATCCAAGACTAATATTAATCAGACTTTACAGCTATCAGCCACATTTTTAAAACAAGGGAGAATATGGTCTCCATTTACTTGACGTGCACAGACAGCTACATTTTTATCTTCACAGGCTAAGTATTTAGAAAATCAAACCAGCTTTTTGTGGAGTTTTCTTCTCTCCATCTAGGTAACCCAGTTTCTAAGGTTACCTTGGCCATCTGGCTTAGAGACTGCATCACATTCATTTATCATTCTAAAGGACTCCAGCTCCCAAAAACAGTTCAAGCCCATTCTACAAGAGCAGTAGCTACATCTACAGTCTTTCATACCAGAACTTCTTTAGGTGAAATTTGTGCAGCAGCCACTTGGTCTTCTCATCATACCTTTATCACTTATTACAAATTGGATCAGGTTTCAAGGGGACGAGCATTCTTTGGCTCTATGATGCTTAGAATTATTCTTCCATGAGACCTCATGGGGCAAAAGTAGCTGGAGACTCTGTCCCACTGTCAAGGATTGAGTGAATATTTACAACATCGGATAAAGAAGTTATGTCTTACCATAACGTTCCATCTGTGTTGTTAATCTTTCACCAATCCTTTACATCCCTACCCTTTGTCCCCCATCCTGAGACTCTTAGTAGACCGAATTTAGCCCTTTTATCCCTTGGCTAGCTTTCCTTTAAGGACTCATATTTGGCCTCAGTTACTCTAACTATCATGTATTCATGACCTGTCACGTCTGACTGCCTCTCCTTGGCAAACTCAATCTGAGGTAATCTCTGTGAGGAGCGTTGTGGGTAGAGCCTGGCTCAAGAGTTTGGAGAGCACAAGCTGAAGTAAACGTCTGTCTCGGTTCGGAGGTTCGGAACCGAACCCACTTACAAGGATTGGTGAAGATTGACAACACAGATGGAATGTTATGGTAAGACATAACTTCATTTTTAGAATATAGGTTCCTGAAGTCCTTATTAGACCCGAAGTTAAAATTGACTAGAAATGCAATATTTCTGTTACTTCACATTGTGTTAGGTGTAGATCATACCTGCTGGTATGACATTATGCTGGCTTGTAAATCAGAACTGAGGTACAGTAAATCTGTTGGAGTAGAATGGCATTCTTGAGTGTGTATCACACTTAAGTTTCACATTACAGCTGTCTCTTAGGGGACGTATGAATTATTTAAGTTTGTCCTGTCCATAGATTGTAAATACACAGACTGGTCACTATAGGTGCCCCCTTCTCAGCAACAAGAAATCTTTCACTAGCTCAGTCCCTAGCTTGCTTCACCAGATCTCTTTGATGCCTTCAGTATGATCCTGAGGTAGCTCAAGTACCGGAAAAAGATTTCTTCATGTTTACCCATCAGATAAGTCTGTAATTTTTAAAAACATTTCTGAAATACTTTTTGTATTGTTGCTATTCTGCCCTAACCATTTTCTAAAAGAAGCAGCCAAGAGTATAGTATCAGTCTAGCCAGACCATGATTTAAGCTAACCACTGGAGAAAAAACATTCTCTAGATTAGGGCCAGCCCTCTAGAATAATCTACTAACCAATGTAAATATTGATGTGAGAGTGTTCAATCTCGCCGTTTGTTCTTACACCTGGGTTCGGAGCCGATCCTCGGCTCCGTGTCGGCCGCTTGGCAAGCTCTGCATCGAGAAGAAGCTCGAGACCAACCTAACTCCCACAATCCCCCTCTGCCTTTACCTCAGATCTAGTGTGCCACTGCAGCGTTCGCATCAGTTTGATGAGCTCGAGCAACCTTAAGCTAAGATTTATAATTTTCTTATATTTCTTCTAAATTTTTTTCTAAAAAAAAAAAAATTGTCTTTAAGTGACTGTGTGTGTGTGTTAGTAGTGTTTCGAGGAATTCTCGGTTCCATATAAAGTCTTTTTATATACTTTATTAGAGTTTTCCCTCGGGGCCTACCCCACCCTTTTACTTGGATTGACTACTGGATTGACTTTTTACAGGATTTGACAATAAGTTTCTGGATTAGACAAAATTACTGGACTTGACATAATATTGACTTTTTCTCTGTTAGCTGTACCTAAAATTGTGACATGTCTGAGAAAGCTAAGTCTGGCTTTAAACGCTGCCAATGTGGGCAGAAGATGTCGGTGACTGATAATCATAGTTCCTGCGTCTACAGTCTTGGCCCTCTCCATCTGCAAGAAGACTGCTCAATATGTCATTCTTTCAGTGGAAGGGTCATGACAGATAGGCGCAGGAAACTTATGGATAGGGGTCTGCTAAAACCTACTTTTCAAGAGGCTCTGGATGCATCAGACCAGACATCCAAATCCTCGAAGGAATCGAAGACATCGGAGCCCAGGTCATCGGCTCCGAGCTCTTCAGTTAAAGTTTGATCACCGGTTCCACAGACTTCGGGGCCGAGTGTTGAACTGTTGTCAGTTTCCGAGCCTCGAGTCCTGGAACCGATGACGGAGCTCCCTCCCCCGGCACTGTTGAGGTCGGCTCCGTCTTCGATTCCTCCGACGTTCTCCTCCAGGCCCCTCTCCGACACCGATGTAGACCGTGGTGCAGAAATTAATGGAGAATACGGCCTTATCCAAGCTCATCTCTGTCTCCTCCCAGTTGGTGTCGAGACTCGAAGGCCTTCCCTTATCTCCACCTGTTCCTCCTCCGAAACCTATCCAGTCTTCGGAGCCGGGAGAGGCTGATCTGGTGATTGTGGAGCCCTCAGTGCCAGAACCGTCTTTCTCTCGGTCGGCTCCATTCACCTCGACTCCATCGGATCCGGTACCGGAGTCTCGGGCGAAGATCCATCCTTGGATCCGGGACTGAGAGTCGGACCGATGTTTCGTTCTGACGCTCCTCTCGGGCCTCGGCTCGGATCGACTCGGCTCCGTCCTCGGGTCGATGCCTTCGTGCCTGTCTCGGGATTCTTCCGATTTCTCGAACCGGGAGATACCTCGACTCGGGACCCGGGGCCTTCGACCTCATGAGGAAGGTGTTGTCTACCCAGACAACCACATCAGCAGAAACAGCTTCTCCTTCCCATAAAGGACCGTTATCCTCCTCTGCACCCACGGCTACATCTAAGCGTCGGGCACCTGTGTCTCAGCCACCCCTGGAGGGTGCCCCTCTTCCTCGGAGGCTTCTTGGATGCCCCGAGGAAGTTCCGAGGAAAAGATTGTGTAAGAGGAGACACTTAGATTCTCCACAAGAATCATTGACATCAGACACTGACTTGGATGAGTCAGAAGGGTCCCCAAAGTCACCCTCAGAGGATGTCTTTTTCTGACATCCTGGAGATCCTAAAGCAGAGAGGTGATTGGCAAACCCTCCCCCCTTCTGAGGATGAGTCAGTCTTGCTGAAGGCATTCGGTGCTCGCCCTTCCTCCTCCTGGGTCACTCCGCCCTTCGATGAGTTGATGGAGCTGATTGCTCGAAGGGCGTGGGAGACGCCTGACTCGGTGGAGCCAGTCCCTAGAAAGCCTAACAAATATATTACTGCCCCTCAGGATAAGGCTTATCTGACAAAGGGAGTGCCAGTGGACGCTATGGTAGTGGCAGCGGCCACGAAAAAGGAGATGTCTGAATCTTCCTCATCTGTCCATCTGCCTAACAGAGATTCTAGGACTATGGACAGGTATGGGAAGCGCATTTTTAGTTCAGCGGCTTTTTCTATGCGATCCCTGAACTATTTGACCCACTTCACACGGCTACAGAGGGATCTAATCAAAGAGTTGGGAGATACCCTCCAGGTATCAGAAAAGGTTACAGCACATCTCAATACCCTTACATCTATTGCAAACTCATCCATGAGGCTGATCTCATACGCAGCCGAAGGATCGAGTAGGGCAGCAGCTTCAGCGATTGCTCTTCGTAGACAATCCTGGATGCGCTTATGTTCATTTGCGGAAGCCTTCAAGTCTTCCTTTACTAACGCCCCATTTGATGGTGCCACTCTCTTTGGCCCCAAAGTAAAGGAGACCCTTACCCGGTGTGAGCAAGAGGGAAAGACTCTGTCTGCTGTCGGAGTCCGTTTTTCCACCCCATCCAGACCGTACCCCAAAGGGCAACGTGGTGGAAAAATGTGGTTTCAAAACCCCAAGGCTCTTTCCCAGGCACACAGGGTGATGCCCTCTAGAGGCAGAGGAGGGGCAGAGGTGGAAGACGCTGCCTGGCGGCAGAGGGGGTCCGCAAAACCAAGGTGACAGGGATACAACCCCTGGGAAACCTTTCCAGCACTCCTGAGAGGAGGCCCGACTGTCCTGCTCTGGAGGCAGTCGGGGTCGCTAGCTTTATACCCTCAGGCCTGGCAAAATCTTACATCAGACAATTGGGTAAAAAGCATTGTTACCAGAGGCTACAGAATACCCTTCCTATTGCCCCAATTCCGAAGAAAAGACTCCCAGATGTGCCGCCCCATCTGCGAGACCCTGCAGCTATAGAAATTTCAAAGCTGCTAGAAAAAGAGTAATCCAACCAGTCCCAGCGGACCAAAGAGGATTCGGAACTTACTCAAGGTTCTTTTGAGTTCCAAAAAAGACAGGGGACTGGAGGCCGATTCTGGACCTAAGCAATCTCAATACCTTCGTCAAGAAAGAAAAGTTCGGATGGTCACGCTTCAATCGATCCTTCCATTTTTACAGAAGGACGACTGGATGTGCTCAATAGATCTGAAGGACGCATACTACCACATCAAAATGGCCAGGGCGTCCAGGGATCACTTGCGCTTCCGGCTGGGAGCCAGCCACTTTCAGTTTCGAGCCCTGCCCTTTGGTCTGACCTCAGCCCCCAGGGTTTTCACCAAATGCATGGCAGTGGTAGCGTCTCACTTGAGACGCCTGGGATTCCAGGTGTTTCTGTATCTGGACGACTGGCTCCTTTCTGCCACCACCCAGCGTCAACTGATTCAAGCCAGGGATTACACACTGCAGCTTTGTGTTCACCTCGGAATTTCCGTAAATTTCGAAAAATCTTTACTACAGCCATCACAGCATATCTCATTCATAGGAGCAGAATTGGATACGCATCGTTTAATTCTAAGACTTCCTCCAGAAAGGATAGCCTCACTACAAAGCCACATATCTCTTCTTCTGTCATCCAAAAAATCCCCAGCAAAACTGGTTCTGAAGGTTTTGGGTCTCATGGCAGCTTCTCTCATTGCGATACCATTGGGAAGACTGCACATGAGAGTTCTACAATGGCTACTGTTTGCACAATGGTCGTTCCAACAGCTTCCTCTGACACACGAAATTCTGATCACAAACACATGCAAATCACACCTAGCCTGGTGGCTCCGGACTTGCAATATTTCCAGCGGAAGACCATTTGTGCTACCCACGCCGACAGCTACGGTGACCACGGACACTTCCCTGATAGGGTGGGGGGGCATCTTTCAGGGACAGACAGTCCAAGGCGAATGGACCAATTTAGAGTACAATCTGCACATCAATGTTCTAGAGTTGAGGGCAGTGTTTCTAGCGTTGCAACACTTTGCTCCCCTTCTTCCTCTAGGGACTATTGCAGTTCAGACAGACAACATGTCCGTAGTCTGGTACATAAACAAACAAGGGGGAACCAAGTCTTATCAGCTATGCAGAGAGGCCATGAGAATCTGGCAATGGGCGGAGTCCACGGGTCGCTTTCTGATTGCAACGCACATCCCGGGGTCATCCAACGTCATAGCCGACAGGTTGAGCAGAACAATCCTGTTGCCTCACGAGTGGTCCCTCAAACAGTCAGTTGCGAAGGAGATTTTTCGCAAATGGGGCCAGCCTTCCTGCGATCTTTTTGCGTCTCCAATGAACGCCAAATGCAGAAGCTATTTTGCCCTATTACCCCTCCAGGGGAAGTCCCCAGGGACGCTCTGGTTCACGATTGGCCCCCAGGTCTCCTGTATGCTTTTCCTCCCTTTCCCCTGATTGCAAAGTTTCTGCAGAAAGCCAACAACCTGCAAAGGATGATTATCCTCATTGCCCCATTCTGGCCTCGTCAAATCTGGTTTCCTTTTCTTCTGGCACACCGCATTCGGGAACCCTGGATCCTGGACCCGGAGCCGGATCTACTGACCCACTCGTCAGGGGCTCCCCACCCCTCGCTACTGTCACTCCAACTAGCAGCATGGCTGCTCCGCTTCCCTACTTAGCCAGGTCTGATCTTCTTTCACCTGCAGTTCAGAATATACTAGTGGCTTCTCATAAAGCTTCCACTACAAAGACTTACACTAGTAAATGGAAGCGTTTTGTTTACTGGGCAAATACACAACAATTGGACCCTGTTATAGCTCCCTTAAATAAGATCTTGGAGTTTTTAACCGAATTGTTCCACCAAGGAGCTTCTCCTGCCACTTTGAGAGTGCAATTGGCTGCCATTTCCAACTTTCATGTGGAAGAATGTGGGGCTCCTATTATGGCTCACAGACTTTGTAAGGCCTTTCTGAAAGGATCTTTCCATATTAGACCACCAGTTAGAACTCCTACATCACCTTGGAATCTGAACCTTTTATTATCTAAATTGATGCTACCTCCATTTGAACCAGCCTCATCTTGTCCATTGAAGTATTTGTCGTGGAAGACCCTCTTTTTGGTGGCCATTACATCGGCTAGATGGGTGTCAGAGCTTCAGGCTCTTTCTATTAAACACCCTTATTTGATCTTTCACTCTGACAGAGTATCTCTTCGCACTAATCCATCCTTTCTCCCCAAAGTATGCTCCGTTAATAACATTAATCAATCCATTGAGCTCCCTACCTTTTTCAAAAACCACTCCAATAAGTTGGAGTATATGTTACACAAGTTGGATGTTCATAGACAACTTAGATTTTACCTGGATAGAACAAAGGATCACAGGAAAACAGATCAACTTTTTGTAGCCTTTGCAGACAGCAGGAAAGGTATAGCAGTTACTAAACGAACCCTTTCCAAATGGCTAACTGATTGCATTATATTTGTTTATACTGCTTCGGAACAAATTTTACCTGTCAAACCCAAGGGGCACTCTACAAGATCAGTATCTACATCCCTGGCTCATGCAGCTCGCTTACCATTAGACACTATTTGTGCAGCTGCCACTTGGTCTAAACCACATACATTCATTTCTCATTACAAGGTAGACAGGGTTTCTAGGGACAGGGCAACCTTTGGTTCCACTGTGCTCAAGAACGTTCTCCCGTGAGCTCCTCAGGAACATGGAGCTAGGGACGCTACCCAGGTGTAAGAACAAACGGCGAGATTGAACACTCTCACATTTAGAAGTTATGTCCTTACCATAACGTTCCATGTGGAGTGTTCATCTCGCCTTTGTTCTTACATTCCCACCCTCCCACCTTCAGGAAGAACGTTCAGTTTGGTGTCTGGTTTGGTTTCTCCTGCTTCTGCATTACGCAGTTGTTGTGTATATATATATATATATATATATATATATATATATATATATATATATATATATATATGTATAGGTGTTTCTCTCACTTATGTTGTTTTTGGCATGAATGTGTTACTCTCTCTGTTGACTTCTGGTTTGCTTGCAAACT
>NC_056741.1:409176682-409266682 GCF_019279795.1 Protopterus annectens
CTTTGGTTGTCATCCATTTATCTCTTTTAGGATCAAGGACTAGAAAAGCACCTAAGATATTTGCAGTCTGGGTTAGGCTCTCCATAAGCATTCCAAGGAAGAGAGTGTGTAAGAGGAAACACTTCATCACCCAACCTCCAGAATCTCCTACCCCCAGGCATGGATCTCAATAAAGGAAGGCTTCACTCCAGTCCTCTCCAGAGACCCCAAGTTTGGGCAACTTGTAGAAATGATACAGCAGAGAGGGTCATGAGCCACTGACCATACCCACCCAGGAAGAAGAGATCCTAGAGATGCCTTTAGTTCCTCTCCCCCACAGACCTGGGTGGTTTCTATCCCAGCAAATTGATATTGTCTGTAATAGAGCATAGATGGACCTGGATGTTTTCAAATCCGTCCCTAGCAAACCTGATAGAATGCTGCAAACCCCCAAGGTTAGGCCAAATTGGAGTAAGGCACAAGGCTCTAGAGGATGGTCAAGAATTCAAAAGTGATGGATAGGTGAGGAAAGCATGTGTGTGAAGTACCTTCTGTATCAGGGCCATGAACTACATAGTGGATATGACACATTTTCAGAGGGAACTGGTGGCAGCACGCTAGAAACTTTGAAACAGCTGCCCCCTGGTAAGACCCACAGATTGGTGGAGACACAACTGGAAACCATGATTTCTGCAGTGTTACTCTCCATGTGCCTTCTTCATAATGCTGCAAATGGAGAATCCTGTTCCACAGCTTTAGGCATTGCTATGAGGCATCAGGCCTAGCTACAGCTAACTGGTTTCACTGAACATTTCAAAGTGGCCTTTGTGAATGATCCTTCAAGTTTTAAACATGCACTAGTTATATTTCTCCGTAGAACACAGGGAGCAGCAGATTCCTCAGACTTCCACCCTGTTGACAACAGTTGCCCATTGGTAAAAATACATGTAAATATCATGTATGAAATAACACTAGAATATTTTTCTAATTATGACATACTGACTGCTAAAACAACAGTTTCTTCTCCAGTTTCTGTATATTAACTGCACTAAATATGCTCGGTGATAGTTTATAGCAATAAGAATCAAGATTTAATGGCTGGTGCAATATTTCTTATATTTTTTTAAACATCTTTACTGAAATATCACATGTAATGTGGGCAAACGTACATTTATATAAAAGTAATCAAAGTATATAAAAAAGTTCACATTTGGAAACATTATACATCACAGATCCACTGTTTTCTATTTTTGTCTGATTTAAGTGTGGGTTGTCGGATCTGATGGGAACTGACCTTGGCACCAATTAGGATGAACATGCTCCAGGGGTCTGGCTCCTCCCCTACCCTGAATTCCCTGTGCTCCACCTAATCACCTCAGATCTCATTTGACCTGGAAGATTTTGGTCACGTCTTCAAGGATTCTTTTAAAGTAATTCTTCATCAAAAGGAATGATTTCCTTTCCTTGCTCCTACCCTATAGAATTGTAGTAATTTAGTAAATTTAGTGTTTTTCTTAGGTTCCACAGAATAGTTAGTAAAATTAGTAGTGTGTTTAACAGTTTCAGTAGTATAGTGTTTGTAGTTCTAGAGTTTTCTTAGTGTGCAGTACTATTCTTTTATATCTATATTGTTTGAAGTATTTAACTGTGCAGTGTGAGATTTTTGCCTTTGTGTGCAGATTATTATATTAGGCTGATAGTTCCATATTGTTATTCACAGGCCAACATGTGAAAGACACTGGGTTTAAAAAAAAATGCAGTGAGTGTGGGCACAAACTGACCCCACAGGATCCTCACCAAAAATCTGTTTACTGCCTGGGGGCAGAACATCTGGAAACCCCATGTCAAGCTTGTGCTTCCTTCAGCACTAGGGCACTACAGCAAAGTAAAGAAAAGCTGATAGTTAAGGGGATTCTTCCTGCTGAGACTACTCCCTGTAGTTCAGTTCCTCCAACCCAACCAGCAAAGTGACAAAAAAAATGTTTAAGTTGAAGGAAAAAAACTAAAGAAAAAGAGAAGGAAATAGAAGTAGACAAACCAGAAAAATCAAGGAAAGGGTCACCAAATCTAGCTACTACTCCAGGACCCAATGCAAAGACCCTTTGGCGCTCTGACCTATCAGCTACTTGGATCTGTTCACCCACTGATTGGCCCCAGTTCTCACTGGAACCATTAAGCCCCAGGCTACATTCTCCCATTTTACAAGCCGGGAGAACTTTCAGGCCTTCCTGTTTGGCCTCTCGCACCTGGTCCTACAGTAATCTTTCAGAGCAAGACATTGACAGAGTGATGAGGAGGGCCCTTAGTGCTCAGATTCAGCTTGGAGTTCTCTCTGTATTGTCACTCTTGAACCTACCAAGTACAGCACTGGCCACCCCTCTTTTACCCAACATCAGTCCAGCCATCAGATCAGGTTGGCTTGTCCCCGATTGCCCCAAGCTAACTGTGTCAGGGCCAATGGCTTTCTCTACTTCGGCTTTGACTGGATCCCTAATTCCTCTGTTAGCTCCAACATGTTCAGAACCGGGAGACTCTTGAAGCCTTGTCTTCAGTGCCAGGGAGCAGGATGAAGTGTAGACACTGAGACTCTTAGAGCCATCCCTTCCTGTTAATGCCTTGGCTTTTAGCTTGGCTCCAAGATCTGCTTCGGAGTTGAGACTTCTAGGTTCTGAAGGGTGTTTACCAATGCTGTCAGAAAGGATTCCTTCAGAGCTGATAGAGTCATTGGCTTTCAAGGCTTTTTATAGTCCTCTCAGCTCTGAGAGGTAATATGCCATCTGATGTAAATCTTTATTCATTCCTTACTGATAGGACTTTGGTTCCGTCCTCAGAACCGACACGGCCATTTCCAAGCTCACGACAGCCAAAAACTCTCAGCTAAGACCTACCCATAATGTCCCTCTCATAGTCTCTCCAGATCTCGTTTGACACATTCCTCGTCAGACGTGCCTAGCCTCTCTTTCTCAAGCTAAGTGAAAATTTTGTATTGTTTGTGTAGGTTCTCTCAAAACTTTGTTCTTTCTAGTCAGTTTCACTGTTTCCTTCCCTCGCCTGTAACCTGCTTCTAATTCCTACCCTCTTCCTTTGGTAGTTAACCTTTTACCATTGTCGGTACTGACCCTCTCTCCTGCCTTTGGTAGGCCCTCCTTACCACTTGTGATATTTCTAAATACCATCATTGGTATTCTCTCCTTTTCCTCTTTATCCTCTCAAAAAAAAAAAACCTCCCTTTTTCTTTTCCCTTGTTGTTGTTTCCTTCTGGATAGCTCTTGTTGCCAGTACTATGTCAGACAAAGTTAAGTTGGGGTTTAAACAGTGCGACAAGTGTGGGTGAAAGATGCCCAACTCGGACGGTCATGCTCGCTGTATTCACTGTTTGAGCGTGGACCATATAAATGCTACTTGTGACATCTGCTCTAGTTTTAGCAATCGCACTCTAGCAGAATGCAAAAATAAGTTAATTTTGAAAGGTTTAGTCAAAACGCCTTTTTCAGAGGCTCTCTCTGGGTCAGAGTTCTCACCACCTCCTAAAACCAAGAAACACAAGGAAAACTGGATTCACTTAGTTCCTACATCCCCGACAGTTATGGAACTGAGTCAGCACCGAGCTTCTCCGGCGCCCCAGGCGCAGACCTCTTCGGCACCAGGTCATGTGTCTTCCCCCTTGGTGCCGTCTCTGATGTTGACTCCTATTTTGGTTCCAGCTTCGGCACCATCGGCTTTGGTGCCATCCTTGGTTCTGACACCAGCTTTGATGACCATACCCGCTTCGGCACTATCCCTGGCCATGGTGCTGGTAGCTTATTTGGGTCCACAGACTATGACCTCGGTTCCTAAGGTTAAACATCTTCCAAGAACCAGATACTCTCCAACATATGACCCTTTTTCGGGGCACCAGTTCAGCCCCTTTCTTGAAAGACCTGACTCTGCTTCAGCAGCCTCCTCTAGATCCACCAGGAGCCTTTCTGAACAAGATGTAGTGCAGATTGTGGACCAGCTTCTGGCAGCTAGGTGATTGCCCACCCCAGCTAGAACTTCCCTTCCCTTTGGCTCAGAACCCTTCACAGCATACTCACCTGTTTGTCTCCTCCGGCCTCTACCCAGGGCCCGGAGATCTCTGTACCAATGACCACCTTGTTGCATACTGCCTCGGCTCTGACTGCGGAGTTTTCCCTGTTGGTACTGACCTCCTTTGCTGCATCGGCTCTGTTGGAGCCAGTACACTTTCGGAGCAGTGTTTGGACTGTCGGCACCTTGGTACCTAGCCCAGCACCTATTTTTTCACTGGCTCCATCTATGTCCGTGGCTCTAACAACTTCCAGTTCTCTCGGAGCTCCTCACCTGTAGGCAGGCTCTCAGGGCGGGGTGTGACCCTGGTTCCGAGGTTGTCCTTCTTGGTTCCGGGCTCCCATCCTTCCTTGGGCAGGCCTGCTTTCCAGGTGATGGAGAGGGTCCCTGCCTCCACAGTCTTGCAGTCAGCACCAGTGGCATCGACACCAGAACCCCCCTCTAGCATGCAGCTGTCCCAACCCCCCTACTTTGGGATCCTAGGTACGAGAAGGGAACCCTTTCTCCGGAGTCCTCCTCAGAAGATCCCACTGGGGAGCCCCCCCCCGAGAAAAAACAGTGCAAGAGGAAGCACCTTGATTCCCCTGAGGAATCTATCACTGAGGACACCGATTGCAATGAGGGAGAAGGTTCCCCATGGTCTCCCCCAGACGAAGTCTCATTTGGAGACATTCTCGAAATCCTCAAGCAGCGGGGAGACTGGAAGTCCTCTAACCCTTCTTCTGAGGAATTTGTGTTCTTGCAGTCCTTCCATGCCCGGCCATCTACTTCCTGGTTGACCCCACCTGTGGATGAGCTTATAAAGCTAATTGTGCAGCGTGCCTGGAAGGCCCTGGACAATGTAGAACCTGTCCCTTGGAGGCCGGACAGAATTCTATCCACCCCTGAAGACCAGCCCAACTGGTCCAAGCAGTTGACGGTTGATTCCATGGTCATGGCGATGGCCACCAACAGGGAACTGGCAGAAGATAGTTCCACTGTCCATCCTCTGAACAGGGAGTCTCGGGCCATGGACAGACTAGGAAAGCGGACCTATACTTTAGCGACCTTTGTCATTCGGTCACTGAACTATCTGGCACACTTCACTCACCTCCAAAGAGATCTAATTTCTGAAATGTCTTCCTCTTTGGCGGGGATACTGCCTGATGATGTGCGTTACACTGTCGCCTTAGCTAGCTACCCTTGAATCTATCTCACACTCCTCGATGCATTTATCTCACACCACTGAGGGGGCAACTCGAGCTGCCGCATCAGGCATTGTCATGAGACTTCATGCTTGGATGCGTTTGTGTGATTTTACAGACCCCTTTAAATCTTCCTTCATCAATGCGCCTGTCAACGAATCTGCACTTTTTGGTCCCAAAGTATGAGACACACAAGCACGAAGTGAGAAAGACTGCTGTGGGCATACGTTTTTCCACCCCCACCCCCCCAGAGGTCCTACTCCAGGAACCAGAGGGGAGGAAAATTGTGGTTCAAGAAATCCCAAGGAAATTTTCGTGACACTCGTGGTGAGCAGTCCCCCCTAGCAGAGAGGGCAACTCATCTGGAAGATGCCCCTTTCGGGGTAGACAGGGTCCATATAACCAGAGCGCTACAGATTCCTTCTCTGCCCAACCCTACCAGCGCTCCTGAGCAGCTTCCCAATTGCTTTCCTCTGGAAGCAGTCGGGGGTCATTTTTTTCTGCACCTACCAGCCTGGATACTTACTACTACTACTGATGTTTGGGAGCAGAAAATAATATCCAGAGGCTACCAGATACAATTCAATTTAACTCCCAGACCTGTCAAACGAATCCCCAATGTACCACCCAATCAGAGGGAGGTAGCAGCCTTAGAAATAGAAAAGCTGCTAAGAAAAAGAGTCATCCAACCAGTCCCACCAGACCAGAGAGGATCTGGATTTTACTCTAGGTTCTTTTTAGTGTTAAAAAAGACAAGGGACTGGAGATCAATCCTGGATCTCAGCCTATTGAACAAATTTATCAAACCTCTATAATTCCGGATGGTCATGGTACAGTCCATTCTCTCCCTTCTAGGTAAGGACAATTGGATGTGTTCTAGAGATCTCCAGGACGTGTATTATCACATAAAGATGGATCAGCGCTCCCGGAGATTTCTCCGCTTCTGGCTGGGAGCCGATCAGTACCAGTTCAGGGCACTGCCATTCGGTCTCGACAGTCCCCCGAGTGTTCACCAAATGTATGGCAGTTGTAGTAGCTTATCTTCGACTACAAGGATTCCAGGTGTGTTTCTGTATCTAGACGATTGGCTCCCTTACCTCCTCGACCAGGAATCTTCTAACCCGCAGCCTCTCTTACACTCAAGGCCTCGCTTTCCATTTGGGGATTACGATCAACAAGGACAAATCTCAAATGTTCCCAACAAAAAACACCGGAATTCATTGGAGCAGTATTCAACACAACATCCTGTCAAGCTTCCCTCCCTCCTCACAGGCTTTCAAAAATCAGACACCAAATCCAAGCCCTCCTTCCATAGACCTTTGTACCAGCACACCTTGTGCTGCAACTCTTAGGCTCCATGGCAGCTGCCATTACCCTAGTACCACTGGCGAGGTTGCACATGAGAATATTACAGTGGCTCCTTTCTTCACAATGGTTGATCTTAATCCACCCACTCGACCACATGATGCATCTTACAGACCTTTGCAAGAAAGAAATGCTATGGTGGATGAAGCCAGAATCTAATCTTTGGTGTCGACCATTCTGTCTCCCCCAGCCCAGGGCCACGGACGCTTCCCTGTTAGGGTGGGTGGGGCATTTCCAGGGAAAGACAGTCCAAGGCACCTGGTTCCCCGTGAAGGCCAATTTGCACATAAATGTCCTGGAATTGAGGGCAGTTCTCTTAGCGTTGCAAGTGTTCCATACATCCCTCCCTTCTGGGACCATTGCAATTCAATCGGACAACATGTCAGTCATCTGGTATATCAACAAACAAGGTGGAACCAGGTCTTACCCCCTGTGTCAGGAAGCCATGAGGATTTGGCACTGGGTGATAGCTTCCAACCGCTTCTTTATAGCAATGCACATTCCCGGGAGTTCCAACCTTACTGCAGACAATCTGAGCAGGAACATCCTGCTGCCTCACGAGTGGTCCCTCCGTCCTGTAATAGCAGATCAGATCCTCCGCCACTGCGGCAAGCCTTCCCACAATCTGTTTGCTTCCCCTTTAAACAACAAATGCAGAAGCTACTTTGCCCTGATCCCCCCTCAGGGGAAATCACCGAGGGATGCTCTAACGCACAATTGGCCCCCGGGTCTACTGTATGCCTTTCCCCCATTTCCCCTCATCCCAAAATTCCTCCAGAAAGCTCAAAGGTTGGGAAGCAAGATGATCCTCATTGCCCCTGTCAAGTCTGGTTTCCTTTCCTATGGCCTCATCTGATTCATAGCCTGTGGATCCTGGATCAATCTCAAGGTCTCATCCTCAGGGATTTATTCACCCTAATCTCTACAGCCTCAAGCTCACAGCTTGGTTCCTCCACTTCCAATGATTGCCAGGCTGCCTGATATCTCATCTCCCATTTGTGAGATTCTTTTGGCATCTCACCTTCCACCAGAAAAATGTATTCTAGTAAATGGAGTAGGTTTTCTTCTTGGGCTAAAGACCAAAACATAGTCCCTTTCTATATGCATATTCATAAGATTCTACAATACCTGACTACTCTTCTACATGCAGGAGCCTCAGCATCAACAATCACTGTGCATTTAGCAGCTATCCCAAATTTTCATAATGGATTTGATAATTCTTCTGTTATGTCACACCGTCTGTGCAAAACCTTTTTGAAAGGAGTATTACACATCAAGCCCCCCATAAAACCCTGGGACTTGACCTTGGTACTTCAAGTCATTAACAAGCCCTCCTTTCGAGCCTTCTGATTCATGTGATATAAAATTTTTATCATGGAAGACTCTACTTCTGGTAGCACTTACCTCAGCAAGAAGAGTATCTGAGTTGCAGGCCTTGAGTGTCAAGAGACCTTACTTGAACTTCCACAGGGATAGAGTGTCCCTTCGTACTGACCCTTTCTTCTTGCCCAAGGTAATTTCTGGATTTTCCATTAAACAATCTATTGACCTGCCGGCCTTCTTCCCTCAGCATTCAAACAGAGGGGAGTATCTTTTGCACACCCTTGATGTTCATAGGCAGCTTTGTTTTTATTTGGACATGATTAAATCTTTCAGGAAAGTGGATCAATTGTTTGTAGCCTTTGCGGGACCCAGATTGGGCAAACCTGTCTCCAAAGTGACTCTATCCTCCTGGCTTAGAAACGTCATTACCTTTATCTACCATCAGAATTAACTATCTTTACCTTCCAGAATAAAGGCTCATTCTACTAGATCAATGGCTACTTCTGTGGCTTTTCATTCCAGAGCCTCTATGGATGATATCTGCGCAGCAGCCACTTGGGCAAGACCTCATACCTTTATCACTCATTGCAAATTGGATTTGGCCTCCAGGGGACTAGCATCTTTTGGTTCTATGGTGCTCAGGAATATACTTCCTTAGGGCCACCCAGGACTCAAGTAGCTGGGGACTCGGTCCTATCAGTAAGGAATGAATAAAGATTTACAACATCAGATAAAGAAGTTATGTCTTACCATAATGTTCCATCTGTGTTGTAGATCTTTATTCATTCATTACTTCCCGCTCTCCTTCCCCCTGCCTGGAATCCTGGTGGACTTTAGGAACTCCTGGTTAAGGTATTTGCTCAGACAGAGCCTCCTACTGTTTCTCTTACTATCTCTATAATATAGCTGCGGGCAAACTCGATCTGGAGATACTATGAGAGGGGCATCATGGGTAGGTCTTAGCTGAGAGTTTTTGGCTGGCGCGAGCTTGGAAATGGACATGTCGGTTCCGAGGATGGAACTGAAGTCCTTTCAGTAAGACATAACTTCTTTTTCATCAAGAACTGTGCCATCCAAACTCTGCACCAAACAAGTTCTATCCATCATCATTCTGTTAGACAGGGACAGTTCAAACCAAGATCCAAGGAGGCTTATCTGATAAGTTCCCAGTCTGATTTGGAACCTTCTGACATTCCCACTGAGCAAGTTCACTGAAAGTAGACGTGTAAGCAGAAGCACATTGACTCCTTTCCAGAGTCTGTCACTGATGACACGGACTTTGATGAAGGAGAAGAATCCCCCAGATCTCTGTCTGAAGACATCACCTTCGCATAAGTCCTGGAATTGATGAAACAAAAAGGGGGGGAATGGTTTGCCGTACAGACTTCCCCAGAAGAGTATGTGTTCCTGGAGGCCTTTGATTCTGGCCCATCAACATCCTGGATGGTACCTTCCTTTGACCCCTTAGTTGACCTAATGGCATAATGGGCATGAAAGATCCTGATGTGGTGGAAGTCATCCCCAAGAAGCCTGACAAAATCTTGTCAGCACCCTCAGACAGAAAGCATTGGAGCAAGGGGCCACCTGTGGATGCAATGGTGGTAGCTGCAGCAACCAAGAAAGAGCTTTTAGAAGAGAGGACTTTGGTCTGTCCTCCTAAGAAGGAGTCAAAGGTGTTGGATCACTTTGGGAAATGGACGTATGCTTCAGCATCACGGGGGCAGCAGACACCAACATTATCTTCCACTGGCATGCTTGTGACTTTGCAGAAAGTATCAAGATGTCTTTTATTAATGTCCCTTATGCTAGATCCACTTTGTGTGGTTCTAAGGTCAAGTAAACTCACTAGAAGCCAGCGAGATGTTAAGACCCTCTCTGCTGTTGGAATCCACGTCTCTGCTCCTCAGAGACCCTTTTCAAGGAATCAGAAGTCTGGTAAGAAGATGTGGTTCAGGAAGTCACAGGGATCTTACCAGGAGAAGTCTAGTGACAGGCCTCCCCATGGTAGTGGAGGAGGATATCAGAATGAATTTCACCCCAGGGGCTGGAATGGGCTGCAAAATCAGGATTTTGGAGGGCCTTTTTCTGAGAAACCCTTTTATTGCCCCTGACAGATTGCCCAACTGCTGCACTCTGAAGGTGGTGGGGGGGGGCAGGGCGATTATCTCTGCATCCTCTAGCCTGGCAAAGTATAACAACAGATTCCCGGGTGCTAGACATTATTTCCAGAAACTATATAATTCCATTTTTCCATCCTCTAAAATGGAAGAGATCAGTTCCTGAAGTTCCACCCAATCAGCAGGAAGTATCAGTTGCAGAAATTTTAAAGCTGCTAGAAAAAAGTCTTCCAACCAATGCCCAAAAACCAGCAAGAATCTGGAGTCTATTCAATGTTCTTTTTAGGTCCAAAGAAAACAGGGGACCTCAGTCCCATTTTGCACCTGAGTCATTAAATCAATTTGTGAAAGACAGAATTCCAGATGGTCACAATTCAGTCTATTTTGCCTCTTCTGAGAAAGGATGTCTGGATGTTTTCAATAGATCTCAAGAACTTACACTATCACATAATGGTAGGGTGGCACTCAAGAAGATTTTTCCATTTCAAGCTGGGAGCCAGTCATTATCAGTTCAGGGTGCTGCACTTTGGTCCCACCACAGCCCTCAGGGTGTTCACTAAGATGATAGCAGTAGTAGCAGCAAGGCTCCATCTGCTGGGTATCCAGATATTCACATATTTGGATTATTGGTTTCTAACAGCTACCTCAGATCTAACACTGTGTCAACACAGAGACCTTTTGCTCTGGTTGCTTCAGGAATTGGGTATTACCATAAACATGGAAAAAAGTCAACTCACTCCAACTCAAACTATAGAATTCATTGTATGCCACCTGAATACAGCTTCTCAGGTAATAAGCCTTGCTCCTTGCAGGGTGCTTTCCATCCAACTGACAGCTTCAGCTCTCATGAGACATCATTCTCCCACAGCCAGGCTAATCCTTCAGATGCTAAGCTTAATGGCTTTGACCATTCTATTGGTTCCTTTGGCAAGATATTACATGACAATGCTTCAGAGGAACTTAGTGACACAGGACACACAATCCCCTTCATTCAAAGATGCAAATCATGTCAGCTTGCAGAAACCATGTATCTTGGTGGATAACATCTCCATCATTGACAGAGGCTTCTCTTTATCAGGGATCCTCTTGCAGCAGTAGTGATGACAGATGCTTTCTCCTGGGGTGGGAAGCTCCTGGCATGGGGAGCACTTTGAGGGAAACATTGTCCAAGACTTCAGGTTGCAGACAGATGCAAAACTCCACATCAGTATTCTGGAGATCAGAGTGGTCTTCCTAGCATTGCAGGCTTTCCAGGATGCTCTCCCCAGAGGTGTGATAGCTATTCAGACAGACAGTATGTTAGTAGTCTGATAGCTAAACAAACAGGGAGTGAAAAGCAACTACCCCTTATATTGAGAAGATACGAGGGTATGTCAGTGGGCAATGTCTTCACAACACTTTCTCATAGCAATGCATATCTAAGGGAATTACAAATGTTCTAGTGGACAGATTGAGCAGATGTATCCACATTCTTCATAAGTGGTCTTTAAAGTCAATAGTGGCTATGGAGATATTCAGTCATTGGTGGAACCTTGCTGTGATCTTTTTGCCTCCTAGCTCAACGAGGGCAGCAGGTATTTTACCCTAGTCCCCCTAGACGCTCTTGCTCATCATTGGCCCCAGGGTCTCCTCAGTGCCCTCCCTCCCCTTCCATTAAAGAACAAATTCATGGAGAAAGCAAGGATGTGCTAAGTCAGGATAATCCTTATAGCCCCCCTTTTGGCCTCTACAAACATGGTTTCCCTTCCTATGACCTCTACTATGGCCTGTACTAGTTCATCCACCTTGGATGTTGGACCACTTTCCAGGTCTTACCCATCCAGATTGCCTTCTCTGGATCAAACTTCCATGAAGTTGACCACTTGCTTCCTCCAATTTTAACATTAACCAGAGATGTTGGGCTTTACCTTCAGTAGTACGCATTATCATGGCTTCCCAGAAAAACTCTGCAGCCAAGGTTATCATAGCAAATGGGAAAAGTTTTCTGTTTGGGAATTTTCTAAAGGTCTAGACCCATTAAGTTTTCTGTCTGGGCATTTTCTAAAGGATTAGACCCATTCTCAACTCCAGTTCCTACAATTCTATGGTTTCTTTCAGAGTTGTTTCAGGCTGGTACCAGCTGTTCCATGATCAATGTACAGTTAGCAGCCATTTTCAGTTTCCATGTAGGCTTGCATAATTCCTCCATAGCCTCCTTAAAAACACCAAAAGCCTTCTTAAAAGAAACTTTTCTTCTTAGACCAGCTGTAAGAGACCCAGTGCCTCCCTGGGACATTACCATTATGTTACAGGCATTGATTTAAATGCCCTTTGAACTCACAGCATAAGGGGCTTCAAATTTCTCACGTGGAAAACTGTCTTTCTAGTAGCAGTAACTTCAGCCAGAAGGATTTCTGAATTACAAGCCCTTTCTTCTAAATCACCATATCTGGTCTTTCACAAGGACAGAGTTTATTTAAGAACCAGTGCTTCTTTTCTACCAAAGTGGCATCAGATTCAACATTGACCAGTCTATTCATTTACAAGTTTTCTTTCCAAAATTTTCTAATAAAGGCGAATGCATGTTGTGTATGATGGACATGTATCAATTGCGATTCTGCCTTCACAAGACAAGACCATTCAGGAAATCAGATCAATTGTTTGTCACCTTCTCAAAACAAAAAACGGGGAATTAAGTTTCCAAAGTTACATTGTCTAGATAGCTTTCAGACTGTATCTCCTATGTATATGTGAAAAAAGGCTTGGTATTGCAATATAAACCAAAAGCACATTCAACCAGAGTGGTGGCTGCATCTACAGTACTTGCAAGTGGACTTCCTATTGATTGTATCTGTACAGCAGCTATTTGGTCTGCAGTTCACACCTTTATTTATCATCATATATTGGATGAACAGTCAGGGTCTTGTTCATCCTTTGGCTCTACCATTCTCAGGAATATCCTTCCATGAGTCCACCCAGGCATTTGTACTTAGGTTCATAGGTTCATAGCTGTTTACTAGGCTAACGACCCCAAAGGCCTTTTCAAGCCTAGCCATGCATTACAAATCTCGGACAAGTTCTGATACCCTTGATAAGTGTAAGCATGGGCCTGGGAGATGAACGATTTACAGGTTATCTGTCCATTGAAGACATAGGTGCCAAACCAGGGATGAATTTCTGTTTTCCATCCAGTTGTCGAAGTTGCATTTGAATTGGGTTAGGGAGGAACTCTGCTTCACATGGATGGGGAGCCTGTTCCATAGATGGAGTGGTCTCTGGGATACATGCCTACCTCTCCAGCAGGTCCTATTTATATCACAGGCAAGGTTTAAATCTTTAGAACGGATAATTCTGGTGTTGTGTGTTTTGTGGATATGCAGGAGGTGCATTAGAGTGAGGTCTGACAATGCCCTGTATGCCAGGCATAGATCTCCCCTCAAAAAGCCTGTAGGAGACAGAATACAGGGATAGGGCCTTGAGCCGGTCTGTAGAGGACATTTTATTTACACCCTGTATTCTTTTAGTGAGGAACCTTTGTGGACATTCCAATTGTTGGATATGCCTGGTTAGCTACATACCAAAGGGAGCATTTTACTCAGTGATAGGCCTGATGAATGCCAAATACAGTGGAACAGTGACTTTCTTGGGCTTAGATGCCATACCTTTGTTTATAAGTTGCGCAACATAGAATGATTTCCTCACCACTGTAGACAGGTGATGGTCAGAGGCTAGATTACAATCTGCGTGTCCCTAATATCCTGACTACTGGGTCAACTGTAAGGGGTGTGATGTCAATATGATAGTTACCAAGAATGGATGACTTCCCAAAGGATACTGTTATGCATTTCTTGGCATTTAGTTTTAGTCCATGGCTCTGACACAAGTTTGTTGTCTGTGTCAGCCCCTCCCAGAGAACCTTTGTTTCAGTGTGAGATTCAATGACAGCCCCTAATTTGCAATCATCTGCAGATTTAGTCAGCTAGAGTCCACTGACATTGGCCTTGACTTCTGAGAAGTAAATGCCAAATAGGAGCAGTCCAAGGACTGATTTCTGAGGGACTCCACTTATGACTGGCTTCTTTGTAAAGGTGGACTCCCCAATTCTAACTTCTTGGTTCCTGTCTGCGAGCCAATTGGCTATCCACTGGGTGACATACGGGTTTGTACTTAACCTCTTGTGTTTGTCAACAATGCCTGAGTGGGGTATTGTGTCATATGCATTGGCCAGGTCAAGGTAGGCAGTGTGAATGATTTTCCCCTCATCCATTGTTTTCATGACCGTCTCATAGAAGTCCACCAGGCTGAGTAGGCATGATCTGCCCTTGACAAAACCAAACTGATTTGGGTCCAGTGTCTGGAAGTTTACTATTTCTCTATTAATCATCTCCATGATAATTATTTCCATGGCTTTACATATAAGATTAGTGAGACTTATGGGTCTGTAGTTTCCAGGGTCTGTAGATGGCCAACCTTTGTGCAGAGGGATGACTGTTGCCTTTCTCCATTCATGAGGCACAAAGCCTGCTTGGAGGCTGCAGTTAAATAGTAATTCCAGAGGCCCTGATAGGTCATGTTTTGTGCTATTTAGAAGGCATCCTGGGATATTGTCTGGGCCCACTGATGCAGTGTTTTTGGTCTTAGAGAGCACTAAGGACCTGTTCCCTAGTGATAGAAGGGGGAGTTATATTTGATGATATTTTGTGCTGGAATGTTGAGGGAGAGAGAGGGGTAAAGTTGGAGCTGAATTTATGAGCCAGGAGGTTTCCTATATCTTCTGGCTCAATATAGGTGTCTCCATTTACAATGAGCTCTGCACACAATTGTGCATTGCCTTTGAGATTGCCGACATAGCTAAAGAATGTTTTATGGTTGTCCTTGTCCTGGGAGGCAAAACTTACCTCAAATTTGGCTTTGATAGACTTTATTTATTTTCTGAGTTGTTTGTTTACTTGTATGAGAGTGCTTTTATCCTTCTGGGTACTACACCTCCTAAATTCTGCCATAATTTTCTTCCTCCTGTTATATAGCCTATTGATTTTGTGATTCCATCAGGGTGGCTTGTTTTCTGAGATAATTCTGTACTTCTTCCTGGTGGGTACAGCTGCCTCTATGCAGCTATTAACATGCTTGTACAGGATTTCTGTGAATAGTTCTGCATGGGCAGTAGTGTTCTCAGTGTTTATGGGGGCTTGAAATTTTGCCAGGTTCTCATTTAATAGCAGGAGGTTAGCCTTAGAATAATTCTTGAATATTCCTGGTTTAGCTGGGGGTCCAGGTTTTATTTTTACTTCAAAGGAGACCATTTTGTGGTCTGACTTTACCAGGGAATGCATTACAGTAGGGGCTGTGAAGCAGTCTGCCATATTAGTGAGGACCATATTCAGTATGGTTGCACCCCTGGTTGGTGTATTGACTGTCTGGTCCAGGGAGTTTGTGTTTGCAAAATTCAGGAATCTCTGTGCATGTATGTTTGGTGTTGTATAGGATTCCCAGTTAATAGTGGGGTAATTAAAGTCACCCATGAATATGGTATTGGGTTGGATGGTCAGTGTTTCTAAGAAGTACTTGGGAATCTGTCCCACAATTGATTCTGACAAAAATAGACAAGATTGCATATGAAAATTAGGCACTTACCATAACGATAGATCCATGTAGTCTGTTTTTTTGTCCAGTTCAGCATCCCACCTGCCAACCCCCCGTCCAAATTGTGAGTTGCATTCCTGAAGACTGGGTTAGGATTATCTAGGCTTCTCTTACATTTGTTTAAAATGTACCTGCTATTTGCTATAGGATGATTTCTTAGCTGATACTAGTTAACCTTATTACTTGTGATAGTAATTAGGATTTTCTAAGTAGGGCAAACTCGATCTGAGGTGATTAGATGGTACATAGAGAATTATGGGAAGGGGAGGAGTCAAAGCTGTGGAGCAAGACTTTCCTAACTGGTACTAACACACACCTACTGTTGAACTGGATGAAAACAGACAACATGGATCTATTATGGTTAAGTGAATAACTTTTGTTTATATATCATAGAATCAAAGCAACATTACATAACTTGTTTAATTCCTGTCATCTCTTTAATCTCATTCCCTCCAAAACATTTTCTGCATGAATTTTCCCACAGTTTCCATTTTTTTGTATGTAACTTACTCCTACCCTTTTCTAAAGATCCCACTTCCTGTTCTTTTCTCTGTTAAAATTTTTGCTACTTCAAATACAGTTGGTTTAGATTTTGATTTCCATTTTCTAGTAATTGCTTTTTTTGGCAGCCCTCAGAATTAAACTTAACAAGGGCTTAATGTGTTTAGGGAATTCAGATCCTGTATCCCAGCTCAAAAAATATTTCCTTAGTTACACTCATTTGCTCACCCAGTATTCCTGACAGAGTACTTTGTAGGGAATTTTTGAAGTCTGACAACTCATTATAAGAACATAAGCTCTCAGGTACCTCTTTTTTCCCCTTTACACATTCTATATCTACCTGAGGAAAAATCTTTGGAGTCTGCTTGCAGTATAAATGTATATATGCAAACACTTTCAGGCAAAAATCCTAAATCTTCTAGATTTTGTTGCATATTTTGGAACCATACATATTTCTTCCCATTGTTTCTTTATGAATTGCATATCTAATCTCTATTCTGAATCTTTTCTGACCTCTTCTGATTGATTATTTTAGTTATTGTGCAATATATGTCCAAGTAATTATCTTTTTTTTCTTTTAATAGTAGTTTTTTTTCTACATTTAATTAAAAACTCAACCAGTGCACGTCTTTCATTTAGGATTCCCCTATCCCTTTCACTTTGTCTATACTCTGATATCAATCCTAGATAGGGAAGGCAAACACCAGCTTGCAATCCAAATGTCTTCTTGGTGTCTTCCCATTCTATTAACTTTCCCCTCTCTAATTACTTGTTCCCAATACCTTGGTTCCTTTGCCAGCTTCCTCCAGTAAATTCTAGCCCCCTCTTGTCTATTCTGTGTACCCTAATTGTAGTCATCCCTATTAGCAAAATCTAGTTTCTGCATTCCCATGTTAGCTTAGTTGTTTGTATACTTTCTGCTACTTTATGTGTATAATTTTTTGTATGGCTGTTGTTTTTCTCCTTAAGGGTCTGCATCCAAAATCCTTTTTTCCATATTTCTTGCATTACCCCATGCTTTAACCATTATCCATTTCCACTTTGAATTGTAGCTTTCTGCTACTGTTATGTCTAGGAACCTTAACTGTGTAGCTCTAAAATATCCATTCAAATCAGGTAATCCTAAACCTCTTTGCTCAGTTGGGAGACTCATCTTATCCTACTTGACTCTTGCTCCTCCCCCCAATAAAATCCTTCAACTCTTTATTAATTACTATCCACAACTTCTTCTCTGGTTGATAAAAATATACCTGACCTATGAATAAAACTAAAGGGTCTAAAAAACAATTTACTGCTTGTATTTTGCTATCTATATATGTAGGCAAGAGCTTCCAGTTTCTCAATCTTTGTATTATCTTTTGTTTAATCTCTTCCCACATATCCTTAGCTACCATAGCAGAATCCTTTTTAATCCATACTCCTAAATACTTTATTTTATCATGTCCCCATATCAATAGCCCTTGTTTTATTTTCAGTAATTTTATACCCCGAAAAAAAAAAACTTGAAACTATCTCAGTATGTTCCACAACACTGAGATGGCCTTTTCTGGTTCCCTCAGGTACAAAATAATATAATTTGCAAGTAAAGCCTGCTTTTCTTAAAAACAATACCAGTTATGTACTTGAGTTTCTGAGTCCCTTACTTTCTTTGCCAGTACTTCTAAATATAATGCAAATAACAAAGGGAATAGGTGACACCCCTTCCTAGTTCCCCTGTTCAGACACAAATTATCAGAGATGAACTCTCCCTCTTTGATTTTTCCCTCCAATACCTCATATACCCTTCTAATTAACCTTGTTATTGTATCAGGAGATGCAAATGCTTCCATTGCTTTACTCATAAAATCCCAGTTTACTCTGTCAAATGCTTTCTCTGCATCAAGACCGATCAATAACATTGGTATTTTCTTACATTCTGTTTCCCTCTGCATCATCATTGTTCTGTTAATGTTGTTAAATGCTTATATCCCCTCCACAAAACCACACTGGGCTATATCTACCAATTTTGTCATTACCTTTGCTGTTCTTTTACCCATTATTGACATAAACACTTTATAATCATGGTATTACATTGAAATGGCCCTATATGAAACTGGATCAGATTGATCTTTACCTTTAGGTATTACAGCCACCAAAGCGTTTTTCCAGGATGTTGGTGCCTCCTCTCCTTTTTAAATACTGTTAAACAAAGCCTTCCAGATCTTTATCACTTTATTCTCCCCTAGCTTCCAAACTTTCACCAGAATACCATCTATTCCTGGAAACCTTCCTGCAGATTGGTTATATATATCACCATTTTTATCTCATTTCCTCCTATCTTAACTGTTCATTGTTGAGCCTTGTCTACCTCTAACCTTGGCATACTTAAGTCTTCCATATATATTTCCATTTGTGCTATTTCTTGATTTCCTCACTTCTTTTATTTCTTTTGTTAGAAAAGTATTTTGTTTTGAGAGAGACTCAAGCTGATGTTCTTGTTCCATGAGTCTGCCTTCCATGTCATTTAATGTTTCTTCTGTGTCAGGAATCTGAGTCTTATGTTGAATTATTAATTATTATAACTGCTCCATCTTCATTTGTTTTGTGGATTTTTCTTTAAAGGATAAGTTTTTTTTCCATTTTGTCAAACTTCAAATATAAGTCCTGCATGGTAGATAACAACGTTTGTAGTTTCCTCTTCATTGTCTGGTCTGTGAAGTGTTCTTTTGATAACCCATTCTGTGAAGAAATCTGAGCCCTTTCTGCTTGAATTTTGACAGTAAAATTGTAGAATTTAAACAAAATAATCCAATGTCGACTTTTAAAGACTGTAGTAGAAGTTGCTGGTTAAGTTTAAGAAGTTTAGGAGTCTTGTTTTTTAAAATTTTCTATCAGAAATATAACTTAGATCTGGCCATGCCCATCCAATCATACTCTTTTCTAAAGATTCCACTTAAAGTTCTTTTATCTCTGTTACTATATTTACTACTTCTAGTACAGTTGGTTTAGACTTTGATTTCCATTTTCTAGTAATTGCTTTTTTGGCAGCCACCAGAATTAAACTCAGCAAGGCTTTACTATATCTAGGCAATTCTGATTCTGTATCACGGGTCAAAAAATAATTTCATTAGTTACACCAATTTGCTTTCCTGGTATTTCTGACAGAATAGTCTGCAGGGGATTTTTAAGTCTGCCAGCTCATTACATTACCAAAAATATGTTCCCAATTATCTCTTTCTTTCGCATCACACCACCAACATTTGCAATCTACCTCAGAAAAAAATTGTTTGGAGTGTGCATGTTGTACCAAAATACCTATGCAAACACTTCCAAACAAAATTCCTACATTTTCTAGACTTTGTTGCATATTTGGGAACCGTACATATATTCTCCCATTGTTTCTTTGTGAATTGCTTATCCAGTCTCTCTTCCTAATCCTTTCCAACTTCCTCTGATTGATTCCTATAGTTATCATGCAATATTTTTTGTGCCCTACTAATTATCCTTTTTTAACAGCAACTTCTATTCTATAGTCTACTAAAAACTCTACTAGTGCTGATCTTTAACTTAGGATCACTTCACCTATTCCTTTCTCTTTGCCTATACTCTGATATCAGTCCTTGCTAGGGAAGGCAGTCTTAAACCTATGGTCCAAATGTATTCTTGGCCTCTTCCCATTCTATTATTTGGTTCATTTGACAGGTTTCTCCAGTAAATTCCAGCCCCCTCATGCCTATTCTCTGTACCCCTAATTGTGATTATTCCTATCTGCAGAATCTCCTTTCTCCATTCCCATGTTGGCTTAGTTCTTAAAATAATTCCTTCTGCTACTTATCTGATCCAGTTTTAAACCCAGGAAATCCTTGCCTTTTAGGGAGAGGCAGCTTGGTCATAGCATTACATTCTTTTGATGGTAATTTATAATAGAGGCCCTTCTAAGGTGTTGTTTTTGTCAAATTTCTTTTTTATTAAATTTGTGAATGTTTAGCAAAAAAAAGCAACTGGACTGCAAGATAACCAAAATAATTAAAGACATCTTATAATTGTTAACTGAAAAGAAAAGAACCAAAATGAACAATCTGCAGAGTATTTAAAACAGAAAGGTAGATGCTCCTTAACAGTGGGGGCTTGTGACTTCAAAGCAAAGGGGGCTGCAGGAGACAGTTGAATGGGTGGGGCCAACAGGAAGGGTGTGGCCAATGAGAAGGGGCAGAGCTATGCTAAAAACCACAAAAACTGGGAATTTAATTAAATACACTGCTTTGGGTGCCAAACCATCATTATGAAAGTCCAGTCAAGACAAAATGAAGTGTAGAAGAAAAAAATATTTCAATGCATTGGCTACATGACAGCTTACTTACTATCTAGATGGAAACAAAAAGGTTGTGAGGCATGAAAAAATAAATTACTTTTTAAATACACTACTGGAATGCCAGTCAAAATGAAGTATAAAAAAGCAAGCAGCACTCATCAAAAACCACTTCTCCTTGCACTGCAGTTCTAATTATAATTTATATTCAGCTTTATAAAAGTACAAAGTAACATGCTGAAAGTAGCAATCTCTGTGATACCCCCACTTGTAAAAATGTTTCTTATCCAAAAAAGACCTGTTGCCTGACAGCAACTATCTACTTGTTTCATGGGGAAAACATGATCAGAGTAAAAATGAACAGTAAACAAATAACAAGCTCAAGATAAATTGCTTAAAGGATTACTGCACAGGTTATGGACCACACATGATAGATTGGCATTCTGGTTAGTTTACTGGTAAAGCCTGCAAAGATGACTGCAAGTCTCCAACAATTGTAGCGAGCTTCTGAAAATACTGTAATCCTGCCCTTTATTACAAATACTTTCATATGCATTTCAGATCTCTTCATGGCAACAACAGAAAGGCTTTAAATGTTGGTAATTCTTTAACAGTATGCTTATTAAAGCTTACTTGCATCTTACAATGTCAAACAGGCTTACCTGATGGTCATTAAAGCATTGCTGCTTAAACACAGAGCAACAGACACTGCAACATGCATTTTCTGAATAATAAGAAGCATAAATCAACAGTATAAAATATGACAGAAAACCAGAACATTCTGCAAAACCAAGGACAGATGAAAAGCCACTGTAGTACTTGTGTCTACCTTGGATGGTGAAATACTCTGCACACTTATACTGCATAATTGCTCCTTGACTTGCTTGGACACATCTAGAGTCACTACATGGGAGAGTGGGGTACAAGTATGTGACAAATTGAAATGTCTCTGGCTGATGGTGATGCCCCTGACACATTTGTCATACCTCTCAACCTCAAATCTGGATAAAGCCATAAATAGAAGTTGGACAAAGGCCCAAAAATAAGGACACTTTTTAAATATTGCTCTTATAAACTTAGAAAGATAACGGAAAAGTAGGTCTTGCATTAGTATGAATTTTCTGAAGGGTATGGAATCTGAAACTCAAATGTCTGTCATTATTTTCTAACTTCAATCTTTAATGATTTGCCAGTAATTTGCCAGAAAACCACAATTTTCTGAAAAATGGACCAAAAATGTGATGCAATAATACAAAATAGCCACACAATACAGCTGGAAACCTGTCAAAGAAGGGACACTTTTTTAATATTAGTACTGTTAAGTTGAACAGCTGACAAAATAATACACACACACACACACACACACACACACACACACACACACACACACACACACACACACACACACACAAAGTCCCACCAGTACCTGAATGCAAAGTCCCACAGTACCTCAGTGCAAAGTCCCACCACTACCAAAGTCCATTTACGGCAATGGCAGCAGCTTGCAAAGTCTGTTACAGCATGCAAAAGCAAGCAGCAGTTCTTCCCACATTCAAAGCACCTTTCCTGTGGCTCCATTTAATGTGCAGCAGCTCAAAGTCCTTTCCCCATGCAAAAGTCCGTTACGGCAGCAGCTCAAAGTCCTTTCCCCTTGCAAAAGTCTGTTACGGCAATGTCCGCAAATGACTCCATTCAGTGTGCAGCAGCTCAAAGTCCTTTCCCCGTGCAAAAGCAAGCAGCAGCGCATCCCACTTTCAAAGCAGCTTTCCCAGGCTCCATTCAATGTGCAGCAGCTCAAAGTCCTTTCCCCATGCAAAAGTCCGTTACGGCAGCAGTTCAAAGTCCTTTCCCCATGCTAAAGTCCATTGTGGCAATGTCTGGAATGACTCCATTCAATGTGTAGCAGCTCAAAGTCCTTTCCCCATGCAAAAGCAAGTAGCAGCTTGTCCCACATTCAAAGCAACTTTCCTGAGCTCCATTCAGTGTGCAGTAGCTCAAAGTCCTTTCCCCATGCAAAAGCAAGCAGCAGCTCATCCCACATTCAAAGCAGCTTTCCCGGGGAATGCTGAGCACACATGCATGTGCTGCCTCTAGTTCCGTTTGAGTACGGACAGACTGCAGACCTTGCAGTCCGATCCCCTTCCAGTCTGTGGAGTTGTAACCTGCATAGACTTCTGAGGCATCTGTAGACTGGTGCCTTCTTTCTGAATCCGGACTGGTTAAACAGCAGTCTGGATTCAAGTTCTGAGCACCCATGAACGAATTCCAGGACTCGTTAAAAGTTTATTTATTTTTGTTTTTTGTTTGGCTTGGGTGGGCTGCAGTCCTTTAGTCCAATAGCAGGAGCTGCCACTGCACATTTGTCATACCTCTCAAGCTCCGAGCAAAAAATCTGGACAAAGCCGTAAATAGAAGTGGGATAAAGGCCCACAAATAAGGATATTTTTTAAATATTGCTCTTATAAACTTAAAAAGATAATAGAATAGTAGGTCTTGCATTAGTATGAATTTTCTGAAGGGCATGAAATATGAAACTCAAATGTCTGTCATTTTATTTTATTTATTTTATTTTATTTAACATTTGTTGACCGGGAATGTCCAACTAGGTTCCACAGAGCCTGTTTTCAGTGGAGGCCCGGGGAGAAATGCTCCAGATGCATGTCTTTGGAATGCGGGAGGAAACCGGAGTACCCGGAGGAAACCCACGCGAACACAGGGAGAACATGCAAACTCCACACAGAAGGCACCCCAGCCGAGAATCGAACCAGAGAACCTCTTGCTGTGAGGCAACAACGTTAACCGCTGCACCACTGTGCCACCCACTGTCATTATTTTCTAACTTCAATCATTAATGATTTGCCACTAATTTGCCAGAAAACCACAATTTTCTGAAAAATGGACCAAAAATGTGATGCAAAAATATAAAATAGCCACACAATACAGCTGGGAACCTGTCAAAGAAGGGACACTTTTTTAATATTAGTACTGTTAAGTTGAACAACTGACAAAATAAGAGAATCTACATGCATTTCTGAAATAAAAGTAATTTATAACTCTGATTATTACAATTATTTATTAATTGTAAACCCTCCATGTTTTCTTCCAAAATTGCATTTTGTGGAGGGATTATTAGGGGGAGAGCAGCATTTTGAGACAAAGTCGTGGACAGTTGAGAGATTTGGGTATACCTAATTCTATAAAGTGATTTATTTGCACGTACCTCAACGCAGAAATCTGGACAAGGCCAAATATATTGGGGGAACATACAGACAGTACTAGAAATTGCTCTTGTATAAACTTAGACAGTTTGTAGAATAACAGCTCTTGCTTTAGCATGCATTTTTCTGAAGGCTATGAAGTCTGAAACTCAAGGTCTGTCATTATTTAGTGACTTCATTCCTAAATGATTTGCCAGAAAACCACAAATTTTATGAGGAATAAACCAAAAATAAAAAAGCAAAAATCTATTCTTTGTGCAAAATTCTGGACATTTGAGAAGTATAGTTCAGCCAGTGCTGTCTTTGAGTTTGCCGCCCTTCCCTCCTCACAAAATCATGGTCGAATGGGTCCTCTCCCCGGGTCTATATTAGATCAGCGAACGCTTAAAAAAGCGAACGCTGATTGATCGACCTTATGTAAGCAAAAGCTTACAATCTCGAACTGTCAGATCAGCGATTTTTTTCCTAGGGAAAAAAATAGCTGATCCAAAACACATACACACAACACAAGCACACCAAACAAACGGAAATCCACACACATATACCTAAAATGTGACACCTAACCCTACACTAAACTATGCACACACCACTAACTATCCACTTACCTTAACCCAAACCCTAACCCTAAGGTCCATCACTATCGCACACTCACCTCACCCACTCCCTAACCCTAACTCACCTAAACCCACCCTAACCCTCACGTCCACACAATCGCACACATACCTAACCCAAGCCCTAACCCTAACTCACCTAACCCAGCCTAACACTCACATCCACACAATCGCACACTTACCTGAATCCGACCCATAACTTTCCACCACAGCACTGAAAATACCGAAGCAACAGAAAAGGACAACCAAATTCTTTCCCTAGGAAAAAATGTGGGTTTCTGTTGCTTCAATATTTTGAACATTCGCTAAAATAAGGTCGATCAACCAGCGTTCGCTTGTTTAAGCGTTCGCTGATCTAATATAGACCCCCTCCCCCCTGCAGCCATTCCAGTGTTCCATTACTTGGCTATTTCACACCATTTACCATAAACACTGTAGTGTGCATGCTGCTTTACCTCTATGATGATTTGGACAAACACTAATAGGCATCTGCTAAACAAAGCAATGCAGTCTCACAATGAAAATAGACTTAGCATTAAAACTTCTCTGCCCTTGAAACGCACATTCATTGAAACAGCATGGAAACCCACATTCAAAGAAAATACATCTGGCCAGTAGCAGATAAAGATTAACTTTGAGCTGTTTTAAAATCATAGGCCTCTTGCACACGAAACATACATGTGTTCTTTGATACACCTTCCTGATTGTATTAAATTATATTCCTTGTATAACACAGTACAGTTGTTAGAGGGCATTTTAAATGTATTTTGAACATTTTTCCAGTAAACAATGAAACAAAATGCATGCACCAATAATGACAAAACTGCCCAGTTCAGAACATTTCCATCATAAAAAGTCTACTCAAACTTCTACAGTCCACCAGTATCAGTAAATATGCACAATCTCTGCAGAAGTAAAAGTCATCTAAATAATTCCACATTAAAGAGATCTGTAACTAATGAAGAGGTTGCTGCTAACAATGACTTTATATTTCATTGTTTCATCTACAAATAAAGTGCCTGTTGCCCTTGAGGAGTAAATTGCCCATGTTACATTAAAAAAACGATAAACTAGTAATATTGCAATAGGGAATGGATGACAAACTGATAACAGGTTCATAGTTACTAGGTATCTCCACCAAGAGGACAGTCTCAGGACTGCAACATCCACCCCCTTTAAAAGTACAACTTAATACAGTATCAGCAATGCATCTATATACTGTGGGAGTAGAAAGCACAGTCTTCTGCATTGAAAGCAAGTACACTACCTGTTGTGCTATTGACAATGCAAGCAAACTTAGCATAAGCAGCACTAAACTACTGTTCCCCTGAAGCTCTTAGCTCCTTGTAAAATCCAATCGATACTCAACTGTAGCTGTCAACCTTCCATCACATGAGCACATGAAATCTGGAAAAAGCCAACATTTATTTTAGGGGGGGCAAAAGCCCAAAAACCAGGGAAACATTTTTTAAGATTGTATAATCTTGAAAAGTTGCTAGAATAAAAAGCTGTGCTACCACCATGAATTTCACTGCCAAGTCTTGAACCCAGGACCTGTGCACTATAATCAGAGCAACATAACACTATGCCAAATCAGCTGTTTCTTGAAATACAGGAAGACTCAAACTTAAATGGCTATCATTTAGTGAATTCAGTTCTCACCATAGCGCTCCACCTCTTAGCACAAAAAAAAACCTGGACAAAGCCAGTAATGGGGGAATACAGCCCCCAAAATAGGGACAAATTTCAAATATTGATCTTATAAACTTAGAAAATTGCTAGAATAAAATATTTTGTGTTACCATGTACTTTCTGTAGAATATGAAGGCTGAAATTCAAATGTCTGTCATTATTTAGTGAATTGAAAATCCAGAAAACCACAGATTTTATGAGGAACAGAACAGAAGAAAAATATGGGCAAAAATCTGAAAACGTTTCACAAGTGGTGGTGGATAGGGAATTTGGGCTCTTGCTACCTACACCCAAGGTTCAAAGTTTGAGCCTGAGTTACGCTCTAGCCACCAGTTATAGTTAAGTGGGGCATTTTACACACACACACACACACACACACACACACACACACACACACACACACACACACACACACACATGTCCCACCAGTACCTACCTACACGCAGACATGTCCCACCAGTACCTACCTACACATACACACACACACACACACACACACACACATGCACATATATCCCACCAGTACCTACCTACACACACACACACACACACACACACACACACACACACACACACACACACACACACACACACACACAAGTCCCATCAGTACCTACCTACAAACACACACACGTCCCACCAGTGTTATCCCTACACACACACACACACATCACACCAGTACCTCCCTACACACAAACACGTCCCACCAGTACCTACCTACACACACATAAAGTCCCACCAAGTACCTCCTTACACACACACACACACACACACACACACACACACACACACACACACACACACACACACACACAAAGTCCCATCAGTACCTCCCTACACACACACACACACACACACACACACACACACACACACACACACACACACACACACACACACACACACACACACGTCCCACAAGTACCTACCTACACACACACATGTCCCACCAGTACCTACCTACACACATACAAACACGTCCCACCAGTAAATCCCTACACACACACGTCCCACCAGCACCTCCCTATACACACACACACACACACACACACACACACGTCCCACCAGTACCTCCCTACACACACACACAAAGTCCCACCAGTACCTCCGTACACACAAACACAGAGTCCCACCAGTACCTCCCTAAATACACACAAAATGTCCCACTAGTACTTCCCTACACACACTGCAAAGTCCCACCAGTACCTGAGTGCAAATTCCCCAGTACCAAAGTCCTGTTACGGCAATGGCAGCAGATTGCAAAGTCTGTTACGGCATGCAAAAGCAAGCAGCTTGCCCCACATTCAAAGCAGGATTCCTGGGCTCCATTCAATGTGCAACAGCTCAAAGTCCTTTCCCCATGCAAAACCCCATTATGGCAATGTCCACAAATGACTCCATTCAATGTGCAGCAGCTCAAAGTCCTTTCCCCATGCAAAAGTCCGTTACAGCAATGTCTGCAAATGACTCCATTCAATGTGCAGCAGCTGAAAATCCTTTCCCCATGCAAAAGCAAGCAGCAGCTCATCCCACATTCAAAGCAGCTTTCCTGGGGCTCCATTCAATGTGCAGTAGCACAACGTCCTTTCACCATGCAAACGTCCGTTACGGCAATGTCCGCAAATGATTCCATTCAATGTGCAGCAGCTGAAAATCCTTTCCCCATGCAAAAGCAAGCAGTAGCTCATCCCACATTCAAAACAGCTTTCCCGGGGAATGCCAAGCACGCATGCATGCGCTGCCTCTAGTTCCGTTTGAGAGTGCACAGACTGCAGACCTTGCAGTCCAATCCCCTTCCAGTCTGTGCAGTTGTAACCTGCATAGACTTCTGGGACATCTGTAGACTGATGCCTTCTTTCTGAATCTGGACTAGTTAAACAGCAGTCCAGATTTGAGTTCCGAGCACACTTGAGCGAGTTCTGGGACTCGTTAAAAGGTTTTTTGTTTTTTTGTACAGCTGGTGGGGGGGGGGGGCTGTAGTCATGTAGTGCAATAGCAGGAGCCGCCACTGCTCCTTAAGTATAATGGCAAAATAATTTGTGCAATGTAAAAATCTAGATCCATGTTAGGATAAGTTCAAGATAATCTGATGCAAACTTCTCCAATGTACTTTCCAGTCAGTGAATTTTGTTTTTTTGCTCCCCAACTGACCTCTCCAGATAGCTTTTTTGCCTTCACCCATTCAACCCATTTTTTCTGAGGAGACAGGAGATAGGTATTCCTGAACTAGGTGAAAGCTCTACAAAGAAAAGTAGGGATACCCCTGGTGTTTCTCAAAGTTTTGTTCCATTGCTCCTAAAATTAGAAATCATCTTGAGAATCTCTAAGATAATAGTGCCAACATTTCAAATGTATTCATCATTTGGAGACTTTTCTTTAGTTATTTTTTACTCAGTGCTTCCACTAGACCCCACCCATGTAAGGAGCCAGACCCCGCCACACACACACAGAATAGGTAAGCTAACAGCAGCTGTTCACTTCTATCCCCCACTAATTTCACTCAGATCATCTGCATATTAATCATGGAATTATGCTTCTATGTCAAGGAGCAGGCTAGTGAATTTTTTTCTTGAAGTTAGGATAGAACTTGATGAAGAAATCTTTTGCAGATTAGTTCACTGAGTTGTTATATTTAACTTTACTAAATCACATGCATTATGTCTACTTGTAAAGTTGAATTCAGATTTTTTTGCACTATTGCTGGGACATCTTATGTATGGTATAAAACTGAAATTACAATGTTTCTCATTAATACAAGACCATAATTTATTCATTAGGCATTCAGTGACAAAACAGATACAAAATGTCTACATTTGAATTAATTCATACTGAACAGGTTGTAAAGAAACCTGGGTAAAATACACTTTTTGGTAGGCATTAGATAAATGTTAAACCACAAGTTAGAATCTGCTTGTGTTCTGACTGAAGTGCTTCTCAAACAATCTGATAAGTATAGTCCTTGGCACTTCAACTTTTCAGAGTTCTGCATTGTCTTCATTTTTTGCATGACGTAATTATTTTATATATTTGCTAACTTTGCTGTTTTCTCATCTGTTCTGAAACTGGTTCCCCCTTTCCCCCCATTCCTGTGGTAGTGTTAAAGTTTATAAAACTGGTCTAACAGCTTTTGTGTTTTCTGATTGTTTTAAAGCTTGCTGATTTAAAATTTGTAAATTCCTGCATACACTGTTACAATCTCGTGTTCTGACTGGAGTGCTTCTCAAACAATCTGATAAGCATATTCATTGGCACTTAGTTCTGCATTGCATTAATTTTTTTGCCTGACGGAATTATTTTATATATTTGCTGTTTTCTCGTCTGTTCTGAAACTGGTACCCTCCCCCCATTCCTGTGGTGGTGTTAAAGATTATAAAACTGGTGTAACAGCTTTTGTGTTATCTGATTGCTTCAAGGCTTGCTGATTTAAAGATAATCCCTATTTGTAAATTCCTGCATACACTGTTAGAATCTACTTGTGTTCTGACTGGAGTGCTTCTCAAACAATCTGATAAGTATATTCCTTGGCACTTTAACTTTTCACAGTTCTGCATTGTCTTAATTTTTTTGCCTGATGGAATTATTTTATATATTTGCTGACCTTATTTCCTGTTTTCTCATCTGTTCTGAAACTGGTTCACCCTATTCCTGAGGTGGTGTTAAAGTTTATAAAACTGGTCTAAAAGCTTTTGTGTTATCTGATGATAGTCTTTATTTGTAAATTCCTGCATACACTGTTATAATCTCCTTGTGTTCTGACTGGAGTGCTTCTCAAACAATCTGATAAGTATATTCCTTGGCACTTAGTTCTGCATTGTCTTAATTTTTTGCCTGACGGAATTATTTTATATATTTGCTGACTTTGTTTGCTGTTTTCTTATATGTTCTGAAACTGGTCCCTCCTGTATTCCTGTGGTGGTGTTAAAGTTTATAAAACTGGTCTAACAGCTTTTGTGTTATCTGCTTGTTTCAAGGCTTGCTGATTTAAAAATATTCCCTGTTTGTAAATTCCTGCATACACTGTTAGAATCTCCTTGTCTTCTGACTGGAGTGCTTCTCACACAATCTGATAAGTATATTCCTTGGCACTTAGTTCTACATTGCCTTAATGTTTTGCCTGACAGAATTATTTTATATATTTGCTGACTTTGTTTGCTGTTTTCTCATATGTTCTGAAACTGGTTTCCCCCATTCCTGTGGTGGGGCTAAAGTATATAAAACTGGTCTAACAGCTTTTGTGTTATCTGATTGTTTCAAGGCTTGCTGATTTAAAAATAGTCCCTGATTGTAAATTCCTGTATACACTGTTAGAATCTCCTTGTGTTCTGACTGGAGTGCTTCTCAAACAATCTGATAAGTATAATCCTTGGCGCTTCAACTTTTCAGAGACCTGCATTGTCTTAATGTTTTGCCTGACTTCATTATTTTATATATTTGTAGAACTTATTTGCTTTTTTCTCATCTGTTCTGAAACTGGTCCCCCCAGTCCTGTGGTGGTTTTAAAGTTTATAAAACTGATCTACAGCTTTTGTGTTATCTGATTGTTTCAAGGCTTTCAGATTTAAAAATAGTCCCTATTTGTAAATTCCTGCATATACTGTTAAAATCTGCTTGTATTCTGACTGGAGTGCTTCTCAAAGAATCGGATAAGTATATTCCTTGGCACTTAGTTCTGCATTGTGTGAATGTTTTGCCTGACAGAATTATTTTATGTATTTGAAGACCTTGTTTACTGTTTTCTCATCTGTTCTGAAACTGGTCCCCCCCATTCCTGTGGTGGTGTTAGTTGATCTAACAGCTTTTGTGCATTCTGAGTGTTTCAAGGCGTGCTGATTTAAAAATAGTCCCTATTTGTAAATTCCTGCATACACTATTAGAATCTCCTTGTGTTCTGACTGCCTGCATACACTGTTAGAATCTCCTTGTATTCTGACTGGAGTGCTTCTCAAACAATCTGATAAGTATATTCCTTGGCACTTAGTTCTGCAGTGTGTCTTAATTTTTTGCCTGATGGAATTATTTTATATATTTACTGACTTTGATTGCGGTTTTGTCATCTTTTCTGAAACTGGTCCCCCCATTCCTGTAGTGGTGTTAAAGTTTATAAAACTGGTCTAGCAGCTTTTGTGTTATCTGATTATTTCAAGGCTTGCTGATTTAAAAATAGTACCTATTTGTAAATTCCTGCATACACTGTTAGAATCTCCTTGTGTTCTGACTGGAGCGCTTCTCAAACTATCTGATAAGTGTATTCCTCGACACTTTAACTTTTTAGAGTTCTGCATTGTCTTACTTTTTTGCCTGACGGAATTATTTTATATATTTGTTGACCTTGTTTTCCATTTTCTCATCTTTTCTGAAACTGGAGGCTTTGCAGTTGCCCGCCCCCACTGTAAATTTGATATGGGACACTCCTCCCAGTCTAGTGTTCATTGCATCTGATACAGAGAGAACATTTGAGAAGGCCAGCCCGCTTAGGTTCTTAACCTTGAATTATCTTCTGCTCATCCTTCTTCCCTTTGCACTTTACTAACAAAAAAATTAAAAAATAAAAAAAGGCTCTCCCCTTGTGTTCTGACTGAGTGTTCTTCTCAGCTGATAAGTATATTTTTGCCGCGTTTTGACTGTTTAGAGTTGAATTTAGTTCAGATTACCTTTTGAATAAACTGCATTTATTTAAACTGTGTTTGCTTTAATACTGCTACACACTCAAGTGTGCTAGCTTGCACTGCATTTGAATTGTTTTTAGTGCTGTTTTAGCTGCTTTCTGGAAAAAAAATTTAAGCTGGTTTCCTCCCTTTCCTGTAACTAGTCTATTCCAGATACAGATTTGCTGTATCCAGGACTGTTGGTAAGCTTCTGAGCCCCCCAAGCCTTTCTGTGTTGGATGGAATCCTTCTAGCTTATCAGTGGGGTGTGGTAAGGTAAGCACTAGGCAGCCTGTCTACCTCAAGAGGAGTGGTTTCTGACCCAGAAATTGTAGTTTATTGGCCATTTGGGCAGTTTTTCCATCTCTTTCAACTTTCTGGTTTAAAAGCCCGCATTTGCGCTTGCGTCCACTTTTCCTGTAACTAATCTAGTCCAGATACAGATTTGCTGTATCCAGGACTGTTTGTAAGGTTCTGAGCCCTCCCCCAAGCCTTTCTGTGTTGGAGGGAAGCCTTCTGGCTTATCAGTGAGAGTAGTAAGCATTAGGTAGCCTGTCTATCACAAGAGGAGTGGTTTGTGTTCTTATTTGAACTGTTTTTTGAATTCTTATATTGTTGCACTTTGATCGTTTTTAAGTGTTTTTTCATCTGTTTAATTGTAAAGGGCTACAGACTCAAGTGCAATTACCTTTTCCTGTTTTAAAAGTGTTTTTTTACTTGTATCTGCTCTAACTGTTGAAAAAAAAAACAAAACAAAAAAAATCCTATCTCTGTACGCGTTTCCCGCCTTTCTAGAACTAGTAGAGTCCGTTTTTCAGATTTTGCTGAATTCTGGGCTGTTTGTAAGTTTCTGTGTTGGCCAGACCTGTCTGAGATAGAGGGAAGCTTTTCTGTTCATCAGTGAGAGTGGTGAGCTTTGAAACAGCCTATCTGTAGCCTGGAGGAGTGGTTTCAGCTCAGAATCTGTACTTTTATTGGCTGTTTTGGGCTATTTTTATTCCTTTCATCTTTCTGTTTAAAAAACCCATGTTTGTGCAGTTTTGACCACCATGCAGTGGCATTTAACTGTGGTTAAACTATTTCCGGTGCCAGAAAGTCTGCTCTTCAGATTTTTCATTTAGAACTAGCCAGTCTTCTAGTTTTAGCACTCACAACTGTTTCTGTTCTCTTGAACTAGCCAGTCTTCTAGTTTTAGCACTCAAAACCATTTCTGTTCCCTTGAACGAGCCAGTCTTCTAGTTTCAGCACTCAGAACTGTTCCTGTTCCCTTAAAATTAGCCATTCTTCTAGTTTTACCACTCAAAATTGTTTCTGTACCCTTAAACTAGCCAGTCTTCTAGTTTTAGCACTCATAACTGTTCCTGGTGCTCTGCATATGTCCAACTCTCGCTGCAAGCATTAAATAATCTACAAATTACTGCAGCACTCAACTTTCCTCACTACTCAAGAGGAAATCAGCTCTCAGCACTTAAGTTAATAAGCACTAACCAGGCATGTCCAAGGGTCAGCTCCTGGTGTTTTCTCCTTTCCACATGATGAATCTGGGCATCTTGGGGCAATGTAGCAATTGCCTCATGTACACTGACAACCCTCTCTTCCTACCATCCAACACTACAGCCTGTGAGAGATGCACTTATATAGCCAAACTGGAAGCCAAGCTCTCTCAATTCAAGACTGGACTAGGCAGTCAAGAGGAAAAGGTTAACATCACACCACACTCAACACATAGTCCATAAAAACCTGCACTTCCCAAACCCGCACATAGTAAAACAAAACACACACCTACATTCACAGAGGTTCTCAATAAAAATCTGCCCAAAGAACAGAGACCTCCAAAGCTGAAACTCAAGCAACCACCACCCCTCAACACTACCCGAATGACACATTGCCCACAAAATCAGTGTGCCACTCAACCTCAGCCCATAAGGCAAAACAACGTACCCAGCACACTAATCATTGGCGGCTCTATAGTCAGGCACACTGACGTCCCCCTTGCCAGGCTGAACAAGGAGAACGTCACTGTCAGCTGCCTGTCGGGTACCAGGATCCGCCATATAATGCACACACTCAGGTCACTTTACAAGTACGATTCCGTCATTGTCTATGTTGGAGTGAATGACCTGAGATGTATCTCCGTGGACTACATGAAAAGAGACATGGAGGAGCTCTCTGACCATGTGGCCCAGGCAGGTATGACACAAGCTCCGAGTAGCATCCTGCCATCTCCCAGAATGATGCCACAGTACAAGGACAAAATGATTGACTTCAACAATTGGCTAAGATTCTGGTGTCATTCCAAGGGGATCCAGTATCTGTCTGCCTGGGACGACATGATTGACAGGCCACGATGCTTTGCCAGAGATGGCCTGCACCTGTCACCGCTGGGATTCCGGATACTGGCTAAGGCTCTTACTGCCCCTGTAGTGCTTTTTTTAGGCAAGGTTCAAACATCAAATGCACCACCATAGTAGACATAAACAAGCAAAATCTAAGGATAATGCTACTCAGTGCTAGAAGTCTAAACCTCAAAATGCACGCACATCAGGGTCTCCTTAAGATGAAGAACATTGACATCTGTGCAGTGACAGAGACCTGGTTTAAGGCTCCAGAGAGCACCCCTGCATTACCAGGCTACAATTCTTACCACACCTTTCGGCCACCCAACCCAGACCAAAATACTAATGGAGGAGGCATGTCCATATTCATAAAGGATATCCACACCTCCAGGCTAGTTGCTCAACATAATGCCTTTGAAATTATTCAAGTACATTTAACACTGGGCAAGACTGCAATTCAGGTTGTAGCGTGTTACAGATCTCCTGCCATGCCCCAGGATGCCCACTCCATGTTTCTCGATATACTGGATAATATTAAGATACAGCCCAATACCCTAATTTTGGGAAATTTCAACTACCCCTCCATCAACTGGGAAAACTACTCATGTACTAACTCATTTGCCCAACTTTTTCTGGAATTCATCAATTCCATCACCCTGGACCAGTTTGTCCATACCCCTACCAGGGGTAGCAACATCCTAGACCTGGTCATTACCAATATGGGTAATAGATGCTCCACACCAGAGGTCAACTCCTCGCTGTTCAGGTCCGACCACAAGCTAATCACCCTATGCATCCATATCCCCCCCCCATTAAGGAAACCACCGTAAAAAACTTATCCAAAGCCAACTTCAGGCTTCTTAAGTCAGACGTGCAAACTTCATTACACCCACACAGATGGAAAATTGTGGCACGACTGCTGAATCATATACAAATGCACTGTATAAGCACATACATGAGTGCATGGACCGTGCCATTCCCAACAGAACCAAGACGATATCCTGCAGAAAAAGGAAGCCAAGCTGGTGGTCCCCTGCCATAAACAAGCTCTACAACAGAAGGAATAAACTGTTGCAGAAAAGAGTAAAATCCTGTGACTGCAGGAACTCCCTGGTCAGTCTCAGCAAGAAGCTGAGATCCCTCATAAAATCCTCCAAAGCTAGTTACAAAAATAAAATCGCTTTGGATTCTAAAGACAACAACAAAGCCTTCTACAACTATGTGAATAATCTCAATGGCAATACACAGATCTGCTCTGAACTACAGCACAATGGCACTACATTACCAAGCAAACTGATATTGCCAACATCCTGGCAGACAGTTTCAGTGCTAACTTCAACCCTGTCACCCCCCAAGGGGCCCATACCTATACCAGATTATTGCAAACCCCCTGAAATCATGGCCACACAGGTGAAGACCGCACTCTCCAAAGCCAAGAACACAACATCTGTGGGACCGGACAACATCCCAGGCACGAACTACAGAACGAACTGGCACCCCACCTAAGTACCATGTTCAACCATAGCCTCATTTCAGGCTTTGTGCCTAAGGAGTGGCCCACAGTGACAGTTATCCCACTCCACAAAGGGGGTGCCACCACAGACCCTGGGAACTAACGCCCCATTAGCCTGACGAGCCTGGTTAGCAAGGTCTTGGAACGCATCATCCTAGAGATTATAAACAAAGATATAGGTAACCTCCAAACTCTGGACGCCACTCAGTTTGGGTTTGTAAAGGGTAGCTCATGCCTCCTAAACCTGATTGACTTCTTCGAAGCAGTCACTAGGGCCGTAGACGAGGGTAAGGTAGTGCACACTGCTTATCTTGATCTTGCCAAGGCTTTTGACACCATCCCCCACTCTGGTATTACAGATAAACTCACTGGACTAGGCATAAATCCCTATGCCACAAGATGGGTGGCCAACTGGCTCAATGACAGAACCCACACAGTGAAAGTAGCCAACTCCAAATACGACTTCAGATCAGTGACAATCGGAGTACCACAGGGTTTGGTTATGGGTCCTCTCCTATTCGGTATCTACTTCTCTGAAGTCCAGGCAAATACTGTTGGTCTCTGGCTAATGAAATTCGCAGATGACTGCAAACTAGGAGCCATAATCGATTCACCTAAGGATGTGGATTTTCTACAAAGAGGCCTTACTGAGACTGATGCTTGGTGTCAAAGTCATGGCCTAAAGCTCAATGCCAAGAAGTGCATTGTCATCCCCTTTGGGAAAAATACTGTACCCATGAATTACCACATAGCGATAGCCTACTAAATACCGAAAGTGTGACAAGAGACCTTGGGACACAGGTGGATATTAGTCTCTCCTTTGATAATCACGTCGCCACAATAATCGGGAAATCCTTCTACATGGCACACCTCATCACAAAGGGGTTCTCCTGCAGAAAAAGAGGTCATCATTCCTCCCTACTCATCCCTTATTAGACTCATCATAGAGTACAACGCCCCGTTTGGCATGTACCTCACAAGACATCTGCAACAGCTAGAAAGGCCACAGATACCTCACGATGCTTTGCCAGAGATGGTCTGCACCTGTCGCCCCTGGGATTCAGGTTACTGGCTAAGGCTCTTGCCACCCCTATAGTGCCTTTTTTAGGCAAACTTCAAAGGACAAAACCACCACCGTAACAGGTACAAGCATGCAAAATCTGAAGGTAATGCTACTCAATGCTAGAAGTCTAAACCTCAAAATGCACTCTCTCGAGGCACTCCTAAAAATGGAGAACATCGATATCTGTGCAGTAACTGAGACCTGGTTCAAGGCTCCAGAGAGCACCCCTGCAATACCAGGCTACAACTCTTACCACACTTTTCGCCGCCAAACCAGGACCGAAACACTAAAGGTGGAGGAGTGTCAATATTCACCAAGGATATTCACACCACCAGGCTAGTTGGCCAACACAATGTGTCTGAAATTCTCCAAGTGCAACTAACACTAGGTAAGACTGCAATCCAAATTGTAGCTTGCTACAGATCCCCCACCATACCCCAAGATTCTCACTACACCTTTCTAAACATACTGGAAAATATTAAGATAGAACCAAACACCCTAATACTGGGTGATTCTAACTACCCTGCCATTAACTGGGAAAACTACTCATGTCCCAACACCTTTATGCAACGGTTCTTGGAATTCATAAATTCCAACGCCCTGGATCAACTAATCCATAGTCCCACCAGGGCTCCAATATCCTAGACCTGGTCATTACCAACATGGGAAATCAATGCTCCATACCTATGGTCACCCCTCGTTAGTCAGGTCTGACCATAAGCTAATCACCCTTAACATCCACATCCCACCCCCACCCCAGTAAAGAAACCACCATAAAAACTTCTCCAAAGCCAACTTCATGCTACTCAAGTCAGAAGTGACAAACTTCATGACACCCATGCAGACGGAACTGAAAGTTCAACTGCTGAATCCTACACTAAGGCACTGTACGAGCACATCCACTCATGCATGAATCGTGCCATCCCAAATAGAACCAAAATGCTCTCATCCAAAAAGGAAGCCAATCTGGTGGTCCCCTGCCATAAACAAACTTTACAACAAAAGGAAGAAACTTTTGCAGAAAAGAGGAAAATCCCAGGATGCAAAAACTCCTTACTAGCCTCAGTAAGAAACTGAGATGCCTCATAAAATCCTCCAAAGCTAGTTGCGAAAATAAAATTGCCAAAGATTCCAAAGACAACCACAAAGCATTCTATAACTATGTCAAGAATCTAAATGGCAATGCTCAGATCTGCTCTGAGCTAAAACAGAATGGCATTAAATATACTGATCTGAAGGATATTGCCAATATCCTGGCAGATCGATTCAGTGCCAACTTCACCCCCCTCTCACCCCCTAAATGGCCCATCTCAATAACGGAAGATTGCCAAATTCCAGTAATAACGGCCACAGAGGTACAAAACGCACTCTCTAAAGCCAAGAATACAGCATCCATGGGACCAGATGACATCCTGGGCTGTGTACTACATGAACTATAATATGAACTGGCACCTCACCTAAGTGTCATGTTTAATCATAGCCTCACCTCAGGTTTCGTGCCCACTGAGTGGCGCAGAGCTACAGTTATCCCAATCCACAAGGGGGGATCCACCTTGGATCCCGGAAACTACCGTCCCATCAGTCTGACAAGCCTTATCTGCAAGGCCATGGAGCGTATTATCATGGAACTTATAAACAAAGACATTGGCAACCTTCAAACACTGGACCCCACCCAGTTTGGGTTTGTGAAGGGCTGATCTTGTCTCCTGAACCTGATTGACTTCTTTGAATCAGTCTCCAGAGCCATAGACAAGGGTAAGGTGGTCCACACAGCCTATCTAGACCTTGCCAAGGCCTTTGACACCATCCCCCACTCTGGAATCATAGATAAACTTACTAAGTTGGGCATTAATCCCTATGTCACCCAATGGGTTGCTAAATGGCTTACTGATAGAACCCACACTGTAAAAGTAGCCAACTCCAAATCCAGCTCCAGACAAGTGACAAGTGGAGTACCTCAGGGTTCAGTCCTGGGGCCGCTCTTGTTTGGCATCTACTTCTCTGAAGTACAGGTCAACATTAAAGGACTCTGGCTAACAAAGTTTCCAGATGACGGCAAACTAGGAGCCATTATTGAATCCCAAATGATGTGGATACTCTACAAAAGGGCCTTACAGAAACAGATGCTTGGTGCCAGAGCTATGGGCTCAAGCTCAATGCCAAGAAATGTATTGTTATCCACTTTGGGAAAAAACATGTATCCATGAATTACCATATAGGTGGCAGTACACTAAACACAGAAAGTGTGATAAGAGACTTAGGGACACAGGTGGACAGTGGTCTCACCTTCAATAACCACATCGCCACAACAGTCAGGAAATCCTTCTATGTGGCACACCTCATCACGAAGGGCTTTTCATCCAGAAAAAAGGAGGTCATTGTCCCACTGTACTCATCCCTCATTAGACCCATTATAGAATACAACGCCCCATTTGGTATGTACCTCTCAAGACATCTGCAACAACTGGAAAGGCCTCAGAAATACCTCACTAAAAGAATCACAGGCCTAAAGCAGATGCCCTACGCTGACCGCCTTAAAAAACTCCAGCTATACTCTGTCGCATATCATCTACTCAGAGGCGATCTCTGCTTAACATACAAGGCCATGTCAAATCCAGAGCTGTTGGACATGCTACACTTAAAGAAATCCCAATCCCTCAGAGCTACACGCTCCAGGGATCTAAACCTTGTCATCACAATAAACAAAACATGCTGGAGGGATAGGTTCCTGACCCAGAGACTCCCCAGACTCTGGAATAGATTGCCCATACATGTCAAGCAGAGTGCCTCTTTGGACCTCTTCAAGAGGAACCTTGACGATTGGATGGGAGAAAGGAAATTGACCCCAGGGATCACGTCAGTCACCCTGCTAGACAGGGGTCCAGGAAAGTAAATAATGTGGGAAGAAATAGCCAGGGAATTGTTATGGCTAGGCTTGTATAGGCCCTAGGGCTGATAGCCTAGTACCAACCTATGAACCTATGATTACCGGCCTCAAACAGCTGCCATATGCCGACCATCTCAAAAAACTCCAGCTCTACTCCGTCGCATATCGCCTACTCCGAGGCGACCTCTGCCTAACGTACAAAGCCATGTCTATCTTAGACCTGATGGACATGCTACACTTAAAGAAATCCCAATCTCGCTGAGCCACACGCTCCAGAGATCTAAACTTGTCACCGCAATAAACAGAACATGCTGGAGGGATAGAGTCCTATCCCAGAGACTTCCCCTGCTCTGGAATAGGCTGCCCATTCATGTCAAGCAAAGCTCCTCATTAGCCCTCTTTAAGAGACTGTGACTTTTGGCTTTTCCCAGTTAGGGGTCAGCACAGCAGAACTCCGGTCCACTCATGATTGTCAGTGGATTTTTACGGTGCCGAGTTGCCAGCCCCAACGCTCAACCTTCAACAAAGGCAAGCCCATTTACGCTTGCACCTACCTGCATGTCTTTAACGTCACTTGACCACGGGGAGGACATGCAGACTCCACACAGAAGGCGCTCCAGCCGAGAATTGAATGGGAGAACCTCTTGCTGTGAGGCGACAACACTAACCACTGCACCACTGCGGCTTATTAGCCCCCTTTAAGAGAAATCTGGACAATTGAATGAGTAATAGGAAATTCCCCCCAGGAATCACTGCTGTGGCTCTGCTTGACAGGGGCACAGGAAAATAATTTACTTGGGTGGCGAAAGCCAGGGAACTCGTTTGGCTAGGCTTGTATAGGTCCTAGGGCCGATAGCTTAGTACTTACCTATGAACCTGTAAAAAAGCTTATTAAAGTGTATATACAACTAGACATTTTTCTATATGTCTAACCATACTTTGTCAGTCTTCAGTGAAGAATCCTGAGCAGGCCAGTTTGATTAGTTTTCTATTAGCTTATGTGTAGAAGAAAGTTGCCTGGGAGATGGTAAATTCTGATTCAAGGATAAGAAAAAAGTAGACCTTTGGAATTAGATAAGCTCACAAATTTTAGATGCAGACATAAAACTCCTGGCAAAGAAATCAGTGACCAAAAAGGGTATCAAAAGAAGAAAGTCAGATGTTGAGATTGCAGAACCCTCTACGTATTAGAATTGCTCAATACTGGATAAGTGAAAATAGAAGTTTGTAACATGTTCATTTCATTAAGCAAATACTGACAAAATTCTGCTTCAGACTCCATGCAGGAAGACCTAGAAAACAGGTGCTTTTCCTTTCCTTTGGACAGGAATGTTCTTGTAGGCTCCCGCCCTTTCTACTAATATCTAGGGTCATTCTGAAGATTCAGAAGGACTGCGAAGATCACTGTGGTGACTCCCTTCTGACCTAGGTAATAGTGGTTCTTCTTTTGGAAATGTTCAGGGGCAATTATCACAAGCTACCTCAAACACTTGAACTGTTCACACAAGATGGGGTGTTTAATCATCCCAACTCAAAACAGCTTCCATTATCTGCTTGGCTGATCGAGTTATAACACCTTTTAGGCACCTATTGTCAGAGGAAGTCCTGCAGGTATTAAAGGAAGCAAGAAAACATGATACTAAGAAGTCATATATTAGCAAATGGAAACACTTTTGTAGTTGGTGCCAACACAAAACCCAAGACACTTTTAAGGATAGCATTTTTCTGGTTCTACAGTATTTGTGTGAGTTATTATTCTCTGTCCTTTCTTACTCCTCCATCAAGGTACACTTGCTGGCCATATCAGCAAGTCTACCCATTGATCCCCTTTTCACTGCATTCCCATGTGAATATGTTTTTTGTAAGAGGTGTTGCATACCAAGTCTCCTAGAAAAACAAGTCACTTTGTCTTGTGATCTTAACATTGTTTTAGAAAAATTAACTTTTCCTCCCTTTGAACCAGCTTGTCAGGCTAATTTGAGATTCTTAACTTCGAAAATGGTTTTGCTGATTGCTCTGACCTTTGCAAGAAGAGTACCTGAGTTGAAAACTCCTGTGGTAGGTCAACCTTATCTCATTTTCCACAAAGATAAGGTTTCCTTAAGAACTAATCATACCCATAAAGTGGTAATTTGAGTTTACTTTGAAGCAAACTGTCTGTCTGTCTCCTTGTCTTCTCTGAAGAGCTGAAAAATGAAGGAGAAAATATGCTCCATACTCTGGATATACATAGACAACTTCACTATTATCTTGACACAGCTAAAACTTTCAGGAATTCTGACCAGTTATTCATTTCTTGTGAAGATTAGAAGAAACAACAACCTGTGTCAAAGCAGACTACCTCCAAATAATTGTCTCATGCTATTACTTTTTGCTATATCTACCACAAGAAGGTAATTCCAGGCAGGTCCAGGGCTTTGCCTTTAACTGTGGCATTTTGGAAAGGGTTGAATTTTAGAAGTGTTCTTGAAGCAGCAACTTGGTCCTCTATACATATCTTAAAAAGCACTACAAATTAGATTTCTTCTCCAGGACTAGGACAGGCTTTACTAGAACTATTCTCCAGGGACACCTCGACCCTCATCCTTCCTCCTTCCATTGGATTTAAGCTTTGGTAATTTTCCCCATATATCTAAGGCTACTTCAGCAGTGATCACATGATGAACTTGTAGTTTGTGTAAGTAATCTTATTATAAGAGTAGATGTTCAAATGATCTCTGCTGTAGTAGCCACTCCAACCCTCCTTATATCCCTCTATTTTTTTGTATGTTTTTGTTGTGAGGGTGGGGCCTTTATTATTATTTTCCTAGCATTTACCCCTTTTAGGGCTCTAGCCTCCCTCTCTCAGTTGTCATGGAAGTTCTGAAAGGCTTGGCAGACAGATCACTCGTTTTCTTCAGCTCTGCTCATTTTGGTTAATAGTTTGTGTAGATGGAAGGTGCCCTTAAGGTTTGTAAGCTGTATGGCTGTCATATCCCTTGCAGGATATAGCCCCATATAACTTAGGCTACTGCAACAGTGATCATCTGAACATCTACTGATCCAATGTTGTCTATTTTCATCGTATTCAACATATGGGTTGTTAGATCCAACCTTGGCACTGATTTTGAAGTTTCCACAGTTCCAGGGCTCTGAACTCTCCTGTACCCATAATTCCATGCACTCCAACCTAATACTTTAGATCTTCTTTGTTTCCTGAAGACTTTAGATGTGTTGTAATGTCTCTCATATCATATCCTTTTTAAAAGTTTTTTTTCTTCTGGTCTCTTCCTCCTACCAAGAGAATGTTTTTTTTTAATTTTTTGTGCGATTAGTACAAACGTTTTTTGTGTGTTTATTTGGTAGGTAGCTTAGGTAGATAGTTTAACTAGGTAGTTTTAAGTAGTTTATATAAGAGTTGGTAGTTGTATATTCATAACATAAAGTAATATCTTTTTTCTTGACTTTTTGTACTTGTATATATATATATAAAATGTGTGTAAAATCATACTTGGATATGTTGTTGTGTGTGACAAGTTGTGCTCTAAAATAATGTTTGACTCTCAAGACTTTAAGAAGTGTGCTGAGCCAAGAAGGCATAAACTCTCCCTTAAGACTCTCACACTTTGTGTGTTTATTGTTTGGACACTGCCAATTTAGATTCAAATGTCAGTCTTGCACCTCTTTCAGCTCCAGGGGGCGTCAAGCTAGGTTTAAAAAATTGATTGTAAAAGGTCTTCTTCCTGCACAGACAGGGTCATTTTTGCCTGGACCTTCCTGTTGAGCTTCCCTAGCCAAGAAATATGATAGGCCAAAGTTTTAGGAGAAGTCTTAAAAAAGAAAAATGAAAATATAAAAAAAGAGAAAGAAAAAGAGATGGGTACAGTAAAATGGCATACCTGGGTACATCTTTTTGATTTTGTGAAAGACTAAGACTTCCTTCATCGACACCCCATACCATGGCTCCACACTTTTCAGATCTAAAGTTGAAGACTCATTGACCAGGAGCCAGCATGATCGTAAAACTCTCTTTGCAGTGGGCATCGGGTTTTCCACCCACCAAAGATCCTTCTCTAGGAATCAAAGGACAGGAAAAAGATGTGATCTGGTGTTTTTTTTCATCCACTCCTCAACTGATGGTCTCGGATCTGACTTTAGATCTGAGACCCATCAGTTGAGGAAAGATAACAGATAACACAGATGCATTGTTATGGTGAGTACACAAAGTTGTGTTTTACAAGTCACAGAGCTCTTATCATGACTCTCTTGGTGCTAGACCTGCAAGTGGCAGAGATGGAGAGAATTCCAATGGATATCATTCCAGAGGTAGAGTTGGACCACATAACCAGGGCTTCTGTAGGTCCTTTATCAAGAAGACCTGTCAGTGTCCATGAAAGATTGCCAGACTGCTGCACTCTGGAGGCAGTCAGTGAATGCTTATCTTTGCACCCTGAAGCCTGACAAAATGTAACAAAAGATTAGTGGGTGCTGAAGGTAATTTCCAGAGGCTATTGTATTCCCTTTTCTCTCCCTTCTGTAAAAAAGGTCATTCCTGATGTTCCACCCAGTCAATGGGAACCAGAAACAGCCGAAAATTTGAGATGTTCCACCCACTCAATGGGAACCAGCAACAGCAGAAATTTTGAGGCTGCTGGGAGAAACAGTCATCCAACCAGTCTCCTAAGACTAATTGGAATCCAGAGTCTACTCAAAGTTCTTTTTAGCACCAAAGAAAACATGGGAACTCAGACCAACTTTGGATATCAGTCATCTAAATCAGTTTTTAAAACAGACAAAATTCCAGATGGTCACAGTTCAGTCTATATTGCATCTTCTGGGGAAAGATGATTGGATGTGCTCCATAGACCTCCAGGATGCTTATTGTTATGTAAAAAATAGAGATGTGCTCCAGGAGTTTCCTCTGTTTCTGTCTGGGAACCAATTACTACCAGTTCAGAGCCCTGCCTTCCGGCCTTACCACAGCCTCCGGGGTGCTCACAAAGATAATGGTAGTGATAGTGGTACACTTGTGCCGAAGTCTTCCCCTACCTCAACAATTGGCTCCTAACTGCTGCCTCAGAGCATCTGCTTCTTCATCACTTGCTCATTATTCTCTGATTGTTACTGGACCTAGGTATAACAGTAAACTTTTACAAATGTCAGCTATTACTAACCAAACAGGTAGAATTAATTGAATTCCACCTCAACAAAACCCTACAAAGTTTCAGCCTTTCTCACCACAGGGTTACATTTTTACATCTAACAGCCATGCAGGTGGTTCATCATCCATTTCCTCCAGCATGTTTAATCCTGCATCTGTATCTGCAATTCTAATGACTCCACTGGCCCACTATTATATGAGAGTGCTTGAATGGACTGTAGCAGTGCAGTGGTCTCAAAACTTTCACCCTTTACATGCAAAGATTCAACTCACAAAGATTTTCAGACAACACATTGCCTGGTGGATAACACCCCCCCTTCAGTAACCAAAGGATGATCTTTTCACCCAGATCTGTCAGTAGCAGTAGTAACCATGGATGCCTCCCTTCTAGGACGGGGAGCATTTTGAAGGGAGGTTGACCCAAGGCACATGGTCAACCTTGAAAGCTAATCTTCACATCAGTGTCTTGGAGATGAGGGTGGTCCTCCTAGAATTGCAGGCATTCCAGGATATTCTCTCCAAGGGTGTGATTTCCATACAGGCAAACAACATAGCAGTCATATGGTACATCAACAAACAAGGAAGAACCTGTTCTTACCCCTTGTGTTGACAGGGGATAGAGTTTGACAGTGGGCAATGACTTCATATTGCCTTCTGATACCAATGCACATCCTTAGGTCTTTTAATGTTCTGGTGGACAGATTGAGCAGGACTATCCTAATTGATGGGGCCAACCTTGCTGCGACTTATTCGCCTCCTACCACAACAAGTGCGGGAGTTACTTTGCCCTGATCCCTCCACAGGGTCAATCACAGAGGGATGTTGTGGTCCACAGTTTGCCCCTGGGCCTCCTTTTTGCTTTCAACACACTACCACTCATGAACAAATTCATTAAGTAAGCCAGACAGAACAATACCAAAGTAATCCTCTGCCCTTTTCTAGCTCTGACAAACATGGTCCCCCTTCTTGTGGTGTCTACTAGTTCATACCCCTTGGAAGCAACATCAGTATGCAGATCTCCTATCTCACCTATCTGGATTGCCTCCTCTGGACCAGACAACCATGAACCTAACTGCTTGGTTTCTCCAGTCTGACCATAGCCAGAGATACCAGGCTTCCTAATATGGTTTTTGAGATTATATCAGCTTCCTAGAAATCTGCTGCTGCAAAAAAACAAAAAAAAACATATATACATATATATATATATATATATATATGTGTGTGTGTGTGTGTGTACATATATATATATATATATATATATATATCACAGTAAATGGAAAAGATTTTCTATTTGGGCCATGTCCAAGGGTTTGGATATGTTTTCTACTCTCATTCCATCCATCTTGGAATTCTTGTTTGAACTCTTTCACACCACCATCAAAGTTCAAATGGCAGCAATTTCAAATTTTCATACTGGACATTATAACACTTCCATAGCTTCTGTGAAGACCTCAAGAGCCTTCTTGAGAGGGATATTTCCTTTACTTCCTCTCATTAGAAACCCATTTCCTTTGTGGGATATTACTATCGTGTTCCAAGCTCTGACACAACCTTCCTTTGAACCTGTGACCACAGTGGACATCAAATACCTAACTTGGAAAACAATTTTCTTACTGGCGGTCACATCAGTCAGATGGATTTTTGGAATTACAGACACTTTCATGTAAACCTCCCTATTTGATTTTCCATGATGACAAAGGCTTTTGTCAGAACTAATACATCTTTCCATCCAAAGGTGGCATTTGAGACAAACTTGAATTAGTCTATACATTTACCACTATTTTCCCTAAGATTCTCAAACACAGGGGAATAAACCTTGCTCATGCTAGATGTACATCATCAACTCAGGTTCTATCTTCATCAGACAAAACAGTTCAGGAAATATGATCAACTATTTATTTATTTATTGCTTTCTTAAAGCCAAAACTTGGTAGGGCTGTTGTCAAAGTTACACTCTCATGCTGGTTGTCAGACTATATTTCCTTTGCCTGTAATAAGAAGGCCTTGCCATTACAATCTAAACCTAAGGCTCATTCAACAAGAGCAGTAGCCACCTCAATGGCTTTTTCTGAGAGGCTTCTCATCAGTGACATTTGTCCAGCAGCAACTGGGTCCATGGTCCACACCTTTGTGTCTCATAAACTGGATGTAGAGTCCAGAACTCACACTTCCTTTGGTTCCACCATCCTCAGGAATGTTCTTTTTTGATACCAGCCAGAAAGATGGCTTGGGAATCTGTCACATATGTTGAATTTGATGAAAATAGACAACATTGGATATGTAAGTTATGTACTTACTATAATAATAGAACCATGTTGTCTGATTTTTGTCCAGTTCAACCTCCAACCCTTCCTCCTTTCCCCATACCAAATTGTCACATATGGCTTTGAGATGACTGAGTGCTTGTTACTTTACTCCCTGTATGTAAACAGTCCTGTCTGACTGTTTCCCTGTCTCTTTCTCTGTTCTTGGTTTCTGTATTCTAATATATGATCGTAATTAAGTCTCCTTGTACCCTAAGGGGCAAACTTGATCTGAGGTACTAGGGTGGAGTTCAGGGAATTATAGTTAGGGGAGGAGTCAGAGCACTGGAACACTGGAAGCTTCAAAATCAGTGCCAAGGTCGGATCCAGTTGGATCTGACAACCTATATGTTGAACCAGACTAAAATCAGACAACATGGATCTATCGTTATGGTAAGTACATAACTTTTGCTTATGTTAAATTTACTTACACAACTGTACTTTTCCACTGCCAAAGCACATATGTTTGGGGTGCTCTGGCAAAGTTTGGTTTTATGGGGAACTTTGTAATCTACTGTGAACTCTTATACAATCAGACACTTGATGAAATAATTGCTAATGGATATTGTCCAGACCCTTTTTTCTCTACATAGCTACCTGAAAAGGATGCCCATTCTTCCTACTTTTTAGCACTGTGCTTGAAACCCTCAATGTTTATATTACCAGCAACACGTATTTCTTCAGGTGGATAGATTTTATAGAATTCTTCAGTCTTCATGTAATCCAGAAGAAACTTGAAATCTCCACAGTAGAAAAGGATTTGGGCTTCTCAGAGGTTTTTTTTTTTTTTTATTTTTTTTTACTTATTCCAGGGCAGCAGCTTTGAAGTTATTTCAAGCCAGATAATATCCAAGACCTAGATGGGTAATACCAAAGGTACTTGTCCTCACCTTCTTGCACATAAAATACACATGTCTGAATGAATGAATAAATAAATAAATAAAATGAAAAGTGCGGGATCTATGGGACTGGAAAACAAAGGCAGGTAGTGGTTGGTAGAGATATGGAGAACCAAGAATGAAATGAAGGATTGGGGCAGAATTCGGAGTAACCGGACATGTAGAGGAGATCATCTTATAGTTCTTTGGAATGGCAAACCAAATACTTATTTTCCTAGAACAACATTCTTCAGGATACAGGGTATTCCCTTATTTCTTTTGATGAGTGTTAGTCTCATAAGGTTTAAGGTTTCCTTAGGTGGCGGCATTATTTGTTTGTAATTTAGGAGCTGTAGCTTACATATACCTCTTCCTGACAAGAGTCTAATGGAACTCAGTCAAATATTAGGATTACGAAGTAGGATAGACAAAGAACATCTGTCTAAAATGTATAGTTTTCTCTACAACTATTAAGAGGATATTTAATATAGATAAGGTTAATTGGGAATTTACTTACCTGATAAAGAATGAGAAGGCCCATTAACCCTGTGGTGGGAAGTTAGATTAACTTGCATGTACACATCTGAAAATAATTCAACACTGGCAACTCTTTCCAAAGAGGCTGCTGATTAGAGGATATGTTACTAATAAATGCTGAAGATTTGTCCTATCAGGTGCAGACTTCATTTTTCTACTTTACAAGTGTCCCAATAGGGCTTTCTATTGTAAGCCCTGGAATTTAGAAGAAATAATTATGAAATTGCAGGAGAAATGTGAATGCTGAACATTATTTTCGCCTCTTACCCCCACCGGAACGTTTATATATATATATATATATATATATATATATATATATATATATATATATATATATATATATATATATACATACCAACTCTAACATTGTCATACCTCAGAGAAAAGGGAATACACTGAGAAACAGCAGTCTTGAACTCAATATATGCAAGTCCAAAGTTTTGCTCCTTCAGTCTTGGACTGTCAAACAGTTTCTGCCACAGTTGTCAACATCTTTCAAATAAGATAATTTCCACAGCTGCTTGTGCTTTCAGGGCTACTATTCCATCTCTAGCAGATGTCAGGTTCTGATTGCTTGGATATTGTGACTCCTTGTATAATGTTGATTCTAAGTTCCCTTATTGGCTGAGACAGAATTCTTTGTTTTTTTTTTACTGCCCTTATATGTACATTTTGGAAGCAGTTGCCTGACCTTATTACTCAAGATCTGCCTTCATATTTACAGAGACTGAAAAGCATGAAGAGATTTAGTAGTGTATCTGTTGGGAGTTCTGCAGCATTTTCTTTATTTTTGGGATAATTGCATATATAATATTATATACTACAACGGTATGTATTCTATTTTGTTAATCTGTCTCTGGTTATTTAGGGCTGTAGTTTGAAGTTGTTATAATGAAAACAGTTGTTTCCTTTGTTTATTGTTCTTGTTTGTGTACATATATTTGGAGTTATGGTTCTAATAAATAAGGTAGACACAATTGACTAGTCCACTAGTCTCACTGAGGTAATTTTCTGATGATGTGGCCATATTGAGAATGGGCGGAGCCTGTCAGGGAGATGTGGCAGAAGATTTGCTAATTGTAAAAACAACCTCTGCATTACTTATTTTGGTGTTACAATTTGTGTCTGTCATGTACATGTCTTGTCAGTTCAACTAAAAGACTTACTATGGTGATTTGGTTAATCGGTCTAATGTAACCTAACCTAAACTACTCCTCAAATAAGAAACGCATCTGAAAGTGAAAACTTTAAGGGGAGACCTCCTTTTCTCTGAGGCTGAGTGAATTCAGAGTTGGTTATGTAATTATGGTGGTACAGGGGAGTACAGTCCACTGTTTAAGGCTGTGGGGAGTTTGTTCTACTAATAAAATTGTGTAAAAGGAAAAAACTTCAAAGACCAATGCACGTTAGGTTCAAGCAAGGCACCCTTTATTACTTGCAGCAAGGAGACAAAGCATGTAGGTACAGGATTTGTCTGGCTCTTCGGTGATCAGTATGTTATTCTTATACAGTTCTCTTCATGTCACAAAGAAAATGTTACTATTCTATTGCTGACGTAGTTGGACACAGCTTTCTGTATGTTTCACAGAAAATGTTACCAGACTTATTGCTGACATGGTCAGATTATTTGCTGTCTTGCAAAAGCATTTTGAGAAAAACAACCTGGCCTTGGGCTTATTTTAGCCCACCTTAACTTTTCAATTCTTCAATTGTACAGTTCTAATACATGTGTTACATTTTGTCTAGATTTAAGGTACATTTCTAGCTTTGGTACAAGTAATGCTGACTATGGCTTATACTTTCAAGCATCTATTGTTTTCTTTATCAAAGCTTCTAGCAGCTGCATATTTTCTCATGGCATAAGCCGAAATGAAATATCTCTTGTTAAGTTTCTAATAGCTGTGCAGATTCGTGCAGTGTGAACAGAATAAATGTATTAACCCTTTTAAACCTCGAATGCACTAATCATGCATATTACTATTATATATTTTTCTAACACCCCCCCCCTTTAATACTTTTATTCTACTTTCAAGATAAGCATAAACAGTTTTTTCTTCCCCTGACCTCTTCCTGCTCAGGATTTGCAGTTGAGAGTCGTTCAGTTTAAGCTCATGAAAGCATTTTCAGTTTTTTAGCAATTCTTCAAGTTCAGCATCTTGGTATAAGGTTTCTGAAACTGAAATGTCTACAAAATTTTTAATCAATCTTTTTATGCAGGGGATGCAGCAGCACACACATACCACCAGTATGATTATTCCTACACAGGTGGCAATCAGAATGTTCATCAGGATGCTGCCACAACCCCCAAACAATTTCTGGAAAAAGTCCGTCAATGGATTTGGTCCTGGTTTGGTCATGGCTGACACCTGCTGAATCACCTCAAGATGGTTGTCTATCTCGTGTTTGTGGTCAGGAATATACGAACAGCACTCCTCCTGGATTAAAGCGCACGTACCTCCTCTTGCCACTAGGGTGAAGTCAAGAGCCATGCGATTTTGAAGCACCACTGTTCTCATGGCAGTCAGTTCATCAGTCACCAATTCTAGGGCAGAAAAGGTTGCATTGCTCATTATTTTGAGAAGCTTAGACAATTTTCTCAGTTCCCAGATTGATTTTGTTGCTCCATATGCTGGCAGTACACCTGCCCACGATATAACAGTATCACTCAAGTCCATGTGTGACAGTCCATTACTCCCTAAGCCCACAGCATGATGGTTTTTCCAGTGCACATTGAATTGCTCCACTGGATTGACAGGCTTCTTGATTTCTCGAACATTCAGAATTTTCCCTTCAGGTAAAACTGCTGTGTGTCGTATGGCCGGAACCAGGTACCCCAAAAAACAACTGCCGGACCAATTCTCAGGTAGCCATTTATATGCTTTTCTACCGCATATAAAGTAACAATCTTCTACTTTAGTAGTAACTTTACTATACCCTGACTCTGCATGAAACATTTTTTGCCGATTATGGACAGTTGCTTATAGAGGTCAGCATTATGTTTTACTTCTTCAATTGTCCTATGCATCAGTTCAACAAATGTATCATAGCTCGTGTTGCAATAGGATCTGATGTTATCAGGTTTAGTGTAGCATCTATAGGGAACAGTCACATTGCAATTGCTCCAATCCACCTTTACTGTATCATTCTTATAAAAACACACAGTTCCCTTCTGTCGAACAGACAAGTGCAATGCTACTTTATCTTGTGATGTGACATCTGATGTATCATGAATTAGGTTTTCTCAGGTCTTGTTGGCTCCTAGGGGAACTGAAGTTAACAATAACCCCCCATATGCTGTTGGTAAAGCTGTGCAAATCCAGCAATTCGAAACATTGAAGGTTTCAGCATACACATATTTGATTGCCTGGAAAGTGTTAAAGTTTGGGTGCCACTCTGCACGCTTGTTCAGTTCAATTTGTGTGGCTGAGAAAAGGAATGGCCACAACAAAAAGATTATTGTCACTAGTACAGTCAACAGGATGGTTATGCAATACTTTTGTGGAAACGGTTGTTCTGCATTTCTGTTTTCTCCGGCTCTTATGAGTAGGTGTATTTGGATCTTACTGGATTCCGTCATCTTTACTTTGGACACGTGCTCTTACTCTCTGCCCTAATAGGACCTTCAGCATCAATGGTTTCTTCACTGGGGTTGAGACGGATCAGTCCTATTGATCTGACCCCCGTTTGTAGCCAGACTTTGTGCTGAGGGCCCCGATGGAGAGGTAAGATTTTTGTCTAACTCAAAGTTCTTAACCAGCTTGCAGTGCTTCAGCTGTATCCACAAAGCTCTTCTGCTATCTTGACTGCAGTGGGTGTCGAAAGAAGCACCTGGTAGGGACCTTCCCACCTTGGCGATGCCCAGTTTTTTTGCTTGATGATTTTGATCCACACCCAGTCTCCTGGCGTCACTGCCACTTCTGATGTTTCGGTTTGTTTTCTATCAAACAGAATTTGACTGCAACAGATGTTTAGAACTCAACAACTTTTTCATATATTCAGCTAGTGTAAAATCAGCTTCCTGGTCTGATGACATGAGAAGTTTCCACTGGGGTGTATAATAAGCCCTTCCAAATAGTTTTTCAAAAGGAGTCAATCCTTTTGCTGTAGGGACAGTTCTCATGCTCATCAGTGCCAGGGGTAAACAGTACAACCAAGTTTTTCCTGTCTCAGCTATTAATTTTCTCAATTTGTTTTTTAGTATACCATTATGCCTTTCAACTAGCCCTGCAGATTGCAGATGGTATGCACAATGATTTTTTAAAGAAATACCAAAATGCTTACTCAACTGCTGTATGGTTTGATTTACAAAGTGTGTACCATTGTCACTGTAGATTCTTTCTGGAATACCAAACCTAGGAATGATTTCCTTGACAAGTACTTTTGCCACTGTAGCTGCATCTGGATTTTTGGTTGGAAAGGCTTCCACCCATCTGGAAAATATATCTATAATGACAAGACAGTGCTTCTTATTTTCACATTTGTTCAATTCTATGAAATCCATACAAATAGTGTGAAACGGATATGGTGGTGTGGGGAAACTCCCTTGCTTGGGCTTTATCACCCCCTGTGCATGATGTTTGTTACACATCTGACACATCAAACAAAATTTTTTAGAGTAGTTTGTAAATCCGTACGTTGTGAACACCTGGTTCACCAGCTGTACCATCCCCCCTGTTGAGACATGGCACTGCCCATGGCTCAACAATGCTGCATAGCGAAACAAATTAGAGGGTAGTATTGGTTTTCCCTCTCTAAAGATGTAGAGCCCCTTTTCAAGGATTGCTCCTCGTTTTATCCATCGCTGTTTTTCAGCTTGCGTAGTGAGTGTCTGCATTGTTTTTAACATATCTAGATCTAAAGTTTCAGAGGGCTGTAATTCCTCATTTAAAAGAAATACTTCTGTGGCTACTTGTTTTGCAGCTATATCAGCTCTCGCATTACCTTTTGAAATTCTATCTTGTTGCTTGGTGTGAGCTGTGCATTTACAAATGGCTACTTTCTGAGGTAACTGAATAGATTCTAAAAGATCTAAAATAAACTGCGCACGATTTATAGGTTTGCCAGTAGATGTTATCATTCCCCGGTTTTTCCACTGTTGCGCAAAAACATGTACAGTATAAAAAGCGTACTGGCTATCAGTAAAAATGTTTACACATTTACCCTTTGCTAAGGTACATGCCCGTGTCAGGGCAATCAATTCTGCTGCCTGTGCAGATAAGTTGTGTGGTAAAGGTTTTGCTTCTATAATCCCAGTATCAGAGACTACTGCATATCCTACTAGGTTCTGTCCTGCAGGACCCCTTTTGCATGAGCCATCCACGTAGTATGTCACCTCGGCATCATCCAAGGGGACATCCGTGAGATCTTTTCTAGGTAGTGTCTTTTGCTCAATTACCTGCAGGCAGCAGTGCGGTGTGCCGTCTGCAGGGGTCAGGAGCAGAGTAGAAGGGTTTAAAGTTGTGCATTGTTCAATTGTCATATGAGGTTGGCTCAATAATATAGTCATACAGGAAAGATGCGTAGCAGGGGAAAGATATGCCACCTTTTCTTGTAGTAAAATAATCGCGACTGCATGAGGTACTCTCAAAGTGAGAGGGTGGAACAAGACTACTGAGGCTGAAGCCTGTACTGCCATTGCAGCTGCAACTACTGCTTGTACACAATGGGGTAAGGACCGTGCCACTGGGTCTAGTTGTGATGAGTAGTAAACAATGGAGCATTGCTTATCCCCATGCTGTTTTGTTAACACTGATGTCATGTAACCCTGCTTACAATCTACAGTTTGGAAAAAACATTTATGGTAGTTTGCAATCCCAGAACTAATGAGGACGCTATTAACTGCTTTAGTTTACAGAAGGCAGATTCTTCCTCTGGTGTCCATTGTAACAAATCCTGCGCTGCCATAGGCTTCTTATATATAAGGTCAGTCAGAGGTGCAGATTCCAAGGCATAGTTTGGAATCCAGCTCCGGCAAAAATTAGTTGTACCCAGGAAGGACATCATTTCCTTCTTGGTAGTGGGTTTTGGTGCTTGCAAAATTGCTATTTTTCTGTCCTCATCTAACGTTCTACCTTCCTTGGATATTACATATCCTAGGTATTTGACCTGTTTTTTCCAAAGCTGCAGTTTATTTTTATTTACCTTTATGTCCCTCAGTGGCTAAAAATTGTAGAAGTGCTATGGTATCTTCTCTACAATCCTGCTGGGTGGGGGCCGCCAGTAAGATGTCATCAACATAAAGTAAAATCTGACTGCCTCTTGATGGGGTGAATCCCGCCACGTTGCTTGCCATTTCTTGTGAGAATATCATTGGACTTTCACAATATCCCTGTGGTAGTCACGTATATGTATACCTTTTCTCCTGAAATGTAAATGCAAACCAATACTGGCTATCAGGTGTATCGGTATCGAAAAGAACGTGTTGCTGATGTCTACCACAGAAAAATACTTTTGTTGAGGTTTCAAATCATTCAACAGGGTATGTGGGTCTGGCACCGTGGGTGCCCTTGGTATTACTGCATCATTTACGGCTTGTAAATCCTGGACCATACGCCATTCTCCATTGGCCTTTTTAACTGGAAATAAGGGAGTGTTGCATGGTGAATCGGGAGATTCTACTAGTATCCCTCGTTTAAGTAAGGCTGCTATAATAGGCTTTATCCCTGCCTCTGCATCTTTTCTTAAGGGATACAGTCTTTTTTGTGGTCTGAATGCTGACTTTGGCATGATAGTAACTGGTCCCGCTGTACGAATGAGTCCTACATCTGATTTCCCTGTTGACCAGAGAGTCTCTGGTATGTCTCGTAAGGCATTCTCTTCCTCCTTTAATAGGAGTGTCAATCAGCTGTCCTCGCTAGACTGCAAGTGCACAGCTGGGTTGGTCTGAGTTATCCAATTCAACTTTTGTACCTGTATTCCTTGTTCTGACAGTTCTAGTTCTGTCTGTTTCTCCCATCTCGTGACTTTTTCTCCTAGGTCTGCCCATTCTATATTTCTGTTTTTGGTTAAGCTAACATGTGGTAATCGATTAGATTTATAAAGTGCAAAGAACTCCTGGGGCAATGAACAGCTGGCTACACTGTTCCCTTCTGTGTTCCAGTACAGGTTATGCAATATCAATCTGTTTGCATGATTCTTAAATAATTTTTGCTCATATTCCTTATCAGGTCTTGGTGTGTTGCAATAATACAGGGTACAGTGCAACAGGTGTTGCTTATCAATGTCAAGGGAGGGGAACTTGCTGATGGCTAGGTTCATTAACTCTTTGGTCACAGTCCCTGGACCAGTCGTAACCAAGTCCTGGCTGTACCAATAAAACATTTCACCCTCCGATTGCACTACAAAGGTGTTAATTTGTCGCTGTGCTTCCATACCCTGCATGGTTGGGATTACTGCTATACCAAATAGCTGCATGAGGTCTCTGCCCAAGAGGTTTACTGGGCATTTTGCAGAAACTACAATTTTGCTTCTTTGTGTCAATCCTGAAACTGGATCAGTTATTGCAATGTTACGGGAGAGAGACTCCTGATACAGCTGTCCATTAGCTGCTTTGACCAGTATGTAATTAGGTGACTCTGTGTTTTCTGGCAGTTTGGAGGGGTGTATCAGGGTTCGTGATGCCCCTGAGTCACACAAAAATTTGACCTCCCTCCCTTCTACCAAGAGTGTAACTTCTGGTTTCGTCTCTGCTAAATAGCGCTCCAAGCTCAATAAAGCTAGGTCTAATATTTCATTTTCTTCATTGTCACTAACTTCCTGCACTTCCTCTACTCCCTCTATCACATTCTCATTTGTCCTTTCTTCGCTAGCCCCTTCTAGTGATTCTTGACTACCATATAGTCAGTCCTCACCCTCCTTGTCTTCCGTTGTTGCCTTCTTGTTTCTCTTGCAATCCCTTGCCAAATGTCCCTTTTTACCGCATTTAAAACATTCTCCCCTTTTCTTTCGCCCTTCAAAGTCCTCTGATCGCTGATCAGCTTGTTTGTTTCCCGGCGCGTTTTTCTTGCCCTTTTTCCCAGACTGTACTACATAAACTTCTGCTCCATCTTCTACAGAAAATACTTGAGCTTTCTTTTTCTTTTTGCTATTAAAATGCCTTTCAGCATGCCTAGCATATTCAAGTAATGATTGTAACCTGCTTGTATGATGGTCTACCATGTGTTTTGTAATAAAACTGCTTATAGGCGTGCTACTGCCTTTTAAAAATGCATTCTTTAACTGCTGTTCATATGGGGAATCTTGTGTTTGATCTTCAGGAACCTGCATTCCACAGTGGTTATTAAAACATTCTAACAATCTGGCATAATACCGGTCAATTGTTTCACCTTCTTGTTGGATGCATTGATTAATGCAAGTCCAGTCTGCCCTAGGTTTCCATTTTTCAGAGATGCGGTTTGTAAGACCTTTTACTCTGGTGTCTAATTCTGCACTGCTATGTGGGAGGGGTCCTTGTGCAGCGTCACGGGGATTCCAGTTCCCACTAATCATGTACCAATCTGGCCCTACAATTTGTCTAACTACTTTTTCTATTTCTTCTCCGTTTAGGTTATAACTCATCCTCATTTCTTGTAAATCTTCTGAGAATTTTCTAAAATTAACCTTTGGATGGGGAATTTCCTCAGTGGCTTTCCGGATATCTTCCGGAGTCCAAAGTCTATACACTAAGATAGTTGGGTCCTGATTGTCTTGACCTGCCTGAGGATTGGGTACTTCTATAAGCGGGCATATTTCTTCTTCTTCATCTATAGATCGTGAATTCTTAACTATTTGCCATAACTCGAAACCTTCTTCTGAATTACCTGCCTTTGTTCGGGACCTGGTCCCGATGTGATCTCTAATTTTAGTCAGTTTTAATTTCACAATATCTCTATCTTCAGTGACCACAGGATATAGTGGGGGTGGACTAACCTGTTCACTTGCTTCATATTCTGGTAAGGGAGGCGGAGGTGCTGATGCTATTACTAAGTTATTATCCTCCTTATCTAAAAACATTGCTTTTGAATCTTTGTTTTTTTGTTTCCTACGGTTTACTTCCTCCAGCCACCTATGTGCCTGAGGAATTCCTAATCGACGTTGCTTTTTTATCCGACCCTTGGAATCGTTTTTGAGCTGTTTGATAAGTTTGATAAGCGAGGATTTTTCTAATTTTCCGTCTAATTCGTATTTATTAACCCATTTTGAATAATATCTAATATTGTCGGCACGCTGCGGCTGCATATATTTTGCATCTTCTGTTGACGGCGGGTTTTGGGGTCTTTTTGTGCAATTATTACCCATTTTGTTTTACCCTTTGATCGTTACGTAACTTCTCTTAATTTTTGTTATAGTCTCTTCAGAATGACTGCCTACTTATTGTGTTTCTCCTGATCTATGACAAGACAGTAATCTTTTTTGTCCCTGACTTGCAAGAAAAATACAATCTGACAAAAACAATACACATCTAGTCCCTGATCTTAAAACAGAAAAAAGTAGATTCACCTTACCTGAGCCTACGTGATTGATCACCGATTCGCGGAGACTCGTCCTTCAGTCACAGATCAGAAAGTGGCTGGCCTCTTTTGAACGACAATTCAGTCGGAGGACTTTCCATATAAGAAGAACCGATTTGGTTTCTTCCCAGTACGGTTTCAACCACCTGGCCGTCTGATCCGAGGTGAAGAGAGGGTTCCGGTCCGAAGGACCAATCTGTAAAGGGAAAAAACTTCAAAGACCAATGCACGTTAGGTTCAAGCAAGGCACCCTTTATTACTTGCAGCAAGGAGACAAAGCATGTAGGTACAGGATTTGTCTGGCTCTTTGGTGATCAGTATGTTATTCTTGTACCGTTCTCTTCATGTCACACAGAAAATGTTACTATTCTATTGCTGACGTAGTTGGACACAGCTTTCTGTATGTTTCACAGAAAATGTTACCAGGCTTATTGCTGACATGGTCAGATTATTTGCTGTCTTGCAAAAACATTTTTAGAAAAACAACCTGGCCTTGGGCTTATTTTAGCCCACCTTAACTTTTCAATTCTTCAATTGTACAGTTCTAATACATGTGTTACATTTTGTCTAGATTCAAGGTACATTTCTAGCTTTGGTACAAGTAATGCTGACTATGGTTTATACTTTCAAGCATCTATTGTTTTCTTTATCAAAGCTTCTAGCAGCTGCATATTTTCTCATGGCATAAGCAGAAATGAAATATCTCTTGTTAAGTTTCTAATAGCTGTGCAGATTCATGCAGTGTGAACAGAATAAATGTATTAACCCTTTTAAACCTCAAATGCACTAAGCATGCATATTACTATTATATATTTTTCTAACAAATTGTTATTCATTTTTGCTATCAGAGGTAGAGTTTGGCAATGCTATACCTGGCTGATCAACTTAAACTCATTATTATAATTATTATTACTCCTGTTCATGGTTGCTTAGCTTTTTAATTCATATTTTCAAGCTACTTTCCAAATTTGATATTCAGTCTGTTCTTAACCTTCTGAATTCTGTATTTGCATGGGTTATTTTGCCTCCATCATAAAACCACAGTTTAAATATTATTTTGTCAAGTGGTGCTGTTGTTAATCATGATCTGTAAGCACTCACCTAAGGTGCCCTTTCTTGTTGTGAATCCTCCAGGATGGCAATATGGGTTGCTTATTTATAACTGTATGTAATTTGCACAGTATTAGGCAACAGACTGCAATGAAGTTTGGATTTTTTAATTTTTCACTGTGAATTTTAAAATAGTTAAGTTAGTCTCTATTCTGATAGCCTTATTTATGAACTACAGAAATTGAATAGTTATTGAAGGCTGACCTTGGAGCATTGTATTCTTATGCACAGTTAGTTACTGTCAACTGCTATTTTTTCTAAAGTAGTATGAAAATAAATCAATGCATCTGTTGCGGTTATTCCAGCTGAGACTTTTGTAAGTAGACAATTATTTTTCTTTCATTTAATAGAGAGAAGCTATTGCATGATGAGGCCAACTGGTTTGAAAGTTTGACTGAAAAGGGTTATCTACGATCCCATATGAGGAATGCTGTAGAAAAGAAACAAGAGCTGCAGATTGCTAACATTGTACTTCTGAAGGTGAGTACAAATATGAATGCAGTGGTTTCATAAATAAGAAGTAATTGTCAGGCTATTTGCAGGCATTTCTCAAGTGAGGTCCCTTGTTACAGTATTCATGTCATCTGGTCTTCTGTGACATTAATGTTAGTCATCCTCTGGCCAGGTTCTTCAAGCAGACTCTGTCGCATATCGTCTACTCAGAGGCAATCTCTGCTTAACATACAAGGCCATGTCAAACCCAGAGCTGTTGGACATGCTACACTTAAAGAAATCCCAATCCCTCAGAGCCACACGCTCAAGGGATCTAAACCTTGTCATCACAATAAACAAAACATGCTGGAGGGATAGGCTTCTGACCCAGAGACTCCCCAGACTCTGGAATAGATCGCCCATACATGTCAAGCAGAGTGCCTCTTTGGCCATCTTCAAAAGGAACCTTGACGATTGGATGGGAAAAAGGAAATTCACCCCAGGGATCACGTCAGTCGCCCTGCTAGACAGGGGTCCAGGGAAGTAAATAGGGTGGGAAGAAATAGCCAGGGCTGGCTTACTATTTTTCTGGTGCTGATAATAGTGTACCAGCCACCTATGACCTATGAAATTCTACCAATCCATTCCATTCTTAATTTTCATATCAATATCAGTTATCATGAGTCTTGAATAACAGTTGCCAAGTCTTATTTTCACAATTTTGGCTTTCCAAAGTGGTGTTTTAATAATACACGTCTTCTTAACTGGAGAACACACATCTTCAAGTTCAATCAAAAATTGAAAAAAGTTTTTTCATGTAATAATAATATCTGTAATATGTATAAGTATTATATAGTATGGTATATTGCAGTGCTTTTCAGTTGACTGAGATAATTCCAGTATGGTTCATCAAGTACCATGTGGGCAATGTTCCAACCAGATGAACATAACTGGTCACACCTTCATTTGGATGAAAAAAAGTATGTTTGCAGGGTTCAGACAGCTTCTGCACCCTGCTTTTGTGAGGTCTTGCCTAGCCACACCGGATGAACTTACATATAGCCAACTGCACTGTCATGCAACCATGGAGAAAAAGGAAAGGCAAAAAGTCAAATCATTGCTAGAGATGTAACAGAAACAACACCAGAAATGATTTCCTATGACACAAATAGCATTCACTGAGTTTCAGCTTTTTTAATTGTGAGTGGCAAGTTTTAACATTAGTGTGTGATTACTCAGCCACTAGTACAACTGTCTGGGACAGCTGCCATGGGATAAATATTCCTTTACCTTCAAGATGCAGTGGCTTAAGAGCTGATTAAATTAAATGGAGGGGGAGTTGGAACCTGCCTCATAAAATCTTTACTTTTTTTTCTCTCAAAATTCCATTTTGTTTAGTTCTTTTCAATGAAATGATATTCACAGGAATGTAATCCAAGCAACTGTACTATATCTGACCTATGTAAATGTAAATTTGTCTAGCACCATGCTACATTTTATATTCTCATTGGTTCTAAGCAATGGTCATGTGAGTACATTTTTCATCGCTAGTGGGGGACAGGCATTCAATTCAAAAACAAATAGTACATACATAACTACACATGAACTAGAACAGTCAGCAGTGACACATATAGCAGACAATTCAGTGATACAAGTAGTACTGTTATGTTGCCAGAGAAATAGCAGGTACGGATCTTGTGCAAATTAGTGTGTAATGGCATAGAAATGAGTGTCAACATGCTAACGAGAGCTATCTTGTATGCAAATGCTGAAATCAAACATGGCAGAGCAGATCAGAAATGTATAAAATTATCACCATGAGACACATCAAGCATCTGTTCTGATTGCCAGGATTTTCTAGGGTACAGGAGCTTCACTCATGTTATCATGCTGTGAGTAGTGTCAGCATTAGCAAAGCAGGATGTGTTACTAGCTGCCTTTGGAGAAAATATCTGTGATGTTATACATAATTGCTGTATACTCAGAAGCTAACTTACCATCACCTCCATGACCATTGTCAGCCAGTACTCCATGGATAGAAATAGCATACTGGAGTTAGTAAACATGTGCCTTCCAGATGTGGAATCAAGGAGGGTGAGTGGAATACATATCCCAATGGATGCAAAAGTTTGTGTGCATTAACCTTCCTTGCTGTAGGGCTCTTCTAGCATCCAACAGAGGACACATCAGGTACGACACAGGAGCTGGCCTCACAAATCCTACATCAGTTCCTTGAAGTAATACTGCAGCACAAGGAGGAGTATATTTGGTTTCCATGAACAGCAGAGGAGAGAGCTGCTGCTGTGTGAGCATTGTACAGCATAGCCCAGTTCCCTGTGGTCCTGGGACCACTGACTGCATCAACTTGCTCCACATGGTGTCTCATATATAAACTAAAGGTCTTCCACACTGTGAACTGTCAGGTGGTATGCACTGGAGATGGTATTGTATGCAATATATATATGTGCACCATACAGGTAGTTCCCATGATTCACACAAATGGCGCATAAGCAAACTACAAACATTTTGTGTCGGTTACTTTCTACAGGGCCATCTAGTTTGTAGGTGGACAAATTTCCAGCTACAAAAATTCCTGAATATGCTGTTACTACTGATGTAGGCAGCATGCCCTTCATAATGATGTTCACTGTTGTGTGTTATAGTTTGCAGGTTAAGCCACTGAATTGTCTGAGGGCCCCATTCTTAGCCACCAGACCATGGGGAAGATGGCTGACAACACTGCACACAGACATCGAACTTGTGTTTGGAATTATGAAGGCTTACTTCTACTGCTTTGGTAAATCTGGCGGCTCGCTGCAGTAAAAACCTGCGTCCTGCAATAAAACACTTATGGTCTGCGCTAAGCTACTCAGTGTGGTTTTACAAAGCAGGTACAATATGGGAATATCACAGTACTGCCTGACTGACAAAGCTGTAGTAGCAGCAACAGAAGAGGAGAAGTTAACAGGAAGTTATTAGAGGAGCTGACTGTAGTGACATCCTGTGCATGGCAGAGAGAGGCAAGTATGTACTAACACTAGCAAAATCTTCACAACTATGGAGGACTATGACAGTGACAACACAGAATAAAACCGATGCATGCATTAATGCAACCAGGCTATACATTGCATTGCATTGACTGGTCACACTGTGTGGCGAATTTTACCTTACCCACACAAGCCAAAAGTGTGAGCAGAGCACAGTCATCATCATTTGCACAGGCGGATTGGGCCACAGTGACAGGGGGCAGCACTGCTACCATAGTTTAAGTGCATATGATAGCCATGCAGACAGCTAGGAGGTTGGGGGAATCGGGGATTGCATCCTCCTGTGTCATGCTTGAGCTTTTATGCTGTGAATGCTGGACAGATGTACTATATGGTACTGCAGTATCAGGGCTGGAGACCTCCCATCTGACAGAAGATATAGCACTTTAGGAGCACGTATAGAACCCCCCCTCCCATGACTCACCATGCAGGGAGGAAATAGATGATCAGCATCCATGTTCTTACAAATGGCATTGCACTCATTAGGCCAACACAGGATGTGGATGGAGTGAAACTGTGGGACCAAGAGTGGCTGGCCTGATGGTGTGCCCATGAGATGGAGCCAGAAGGGTGTTTGCCTTGATCATGGAAGTGGTCACACCAAGAAGTGGAGGACGCTAAGGCCAGAGGCAACAGTACTGCAGTCTCTGAAATGGTGTGTGGCATCTGTGTTTGCCTGGTTTGTGACCATGAACCATGCATTGGTCTCATTGCATGGTCATGGTGGGCATATACTAGTATTCTAATGGACGTTCTTCAGATGAGATGTTAAATAGAGAATCTGATGCTGTCTTTTCCTTACAACTTAACAAATAGGTTATCAGATTCAATTGGGTCTTACCTAAGCATGTTTTTCAAGATCTTGGATCCAGGGCTCAGGCTCCTCCCCTTCCCATAAGTCCCTGTTATCTCAAGAGTACCTCAGATCTCGTTTGCCTCCAGATTGGTCCAAACGCTATTCGATGGCTAAGTGCCCAAGTCTTAGCTAAGTACTTTTTTCTTGTCTATAACTTTTTCTTTTTTCAGTGGAAATTTTCCCTTGTGCAGTGTTTAAAAAGTAGTGTAGTTATATCTTTTGTTGTTGATTTTGTATAGGTTGTTTAGGAGTTTTTCTTTCTGCCTTCCTCCTGTATTAGCAAAAAAATGCAAATACGTATAGTATTTTTCTTGTGTGTTTCTAGATTTAGGTAGCTGATTAATCTGTTAGGGCTGTTAGCGTTGCCTTTTATATTCACTTTACTTTTTTGTGTGCTTGTTGAGCTTTCCTGTCACGTTTGGTTATGACTGCAAGGCTCTGGTTTTAATAAAATGTAGTGACTGCTGGTGCAAGGGCCCACACGCACAGGGCACTCACACTCGATGTGTGTACTGTATAGGGGTAGTTCACTTAGAAGATGAATGCAAATCATAATCCTTCTTCTGGGTGAGGGCTGTTGCTGATAAGTGTAATAAACTTGTCCTTAAGAGTCTTCTCTCTGTCCAAATGGGAGTTCTGAGTTCTTCTATTTCTGATACTACTACTACTTCTTCAAGAAAGTCAGAGAGGTTGAGGACTACTAAGGAGAAAGAAAAAGAGAGAGAGAGAGAGAGATAGAGAGAGAGAGGAGCAAAGAGGAAGAAAGGGAAACAAAAACAGAAGGAAAAGCCACTAAAACTTCTTTGGATCTGTCAGGCCAAGCACCAAATATGCTGAGACGTTCAGATCCATCCATGGGGGAATTGCTTAGGATCTGCTTACCAACTCCACCTTTTCTTTTCTCCCTAGAGCCAGCTAGTCCTAAACTCTAATCCCCCATATTGTAGGATAGACCTAGTCACTTATCATCTACACCCCCAACAGCCAATGTCACCACAGACAACTTCATTTTGGGGTGGGGCATTATAAAGGGAAGACGATTCAAGGCAAATGGTCAATGACAGAGACCAGACTTCACATCATCTTGGAGATGAAGGCAGTCCTGCTAGCATTTCCAGATTCTCTTTGCAAGGGTGTGATATCCATCCAGAAGACATGACAGTGGTCTGGTACATCAACAAGCAAGGAGGAACCCATTCATATCCATTATACTGGGAAGCCAGGATGGTGTGGCAATGGGCAGTGTCTTCTCAATGCTTTCTGGTGGCAGTACACACCCCAGGAAGTTCCATTGTTCTGGTATCTTCCTTCAGCTCCTTACGATTGTCGACAATCCTCTCTAAAGCCATCATCAACAGAATGATGCAGAAGTTTCTCTGGACTCTGATCCAATTGGAGATCCTCCCAACACCTGCTCCGTTAGTGGCTCCAGGCCTGATCCCAATGATCTCAGGAATGAGCTCTCCTTCTTTGGTCTGACTTTTGGATCCTGTTCCCACAGTAACTAGTGACATACGTGAGAGAAGCCTGTTGGTGCCAACAGCTTGTCCAGCTTTGTCTCCAGCGGTTTCTCTCACCCTTTCAACTCTGGCTCTTTTTAATCAGGAAGGATCTCAGAGCTCAAGTGATGGGACCCAAGTACTGGAATTGGAGTTGACTGAGGTTTTAGGTGCCTTGGTCTTGGACAGTTCAGCTCGTAGAAATACCTCACAAAGAGGATTACCAGCCTCAGACAGATGCCCTACGCAGACCGTCTCAAAAAACTCCAGCTTTACTCTGTCGCATATCGCCTACTTAGAGGTGATCTCTGCCTAACATACAAAGCTATTTCAAACCCAGTGCTGTTGGACATGCTTCACTTAAAGAAATCCCAATCCCTCCGAGCTACACACTCTAGGGACATAAACTTTGTCACCACAATAAACAGAACATGCCGGAGGGATAGATTCCTGTCCCAGAGACTTCCCATACTCTGGAATAAACTACCTATCTATATCAAACAAAGCTCCTCATTCGCACTCTTCAAGAAAAATCTTGATGATTGGATGGGAAATAGGAAATTCACCCCGGGGATCACCTCTGTGGCTCTGCTCGACAGTGGCACAGGTAAATAATTTTCTTGGGTGGCAAAAGCCAGGGTACCCTTTTGGCTGGGCTTGTATAGGCCCCAGAGCCGATAACCTAGTACCTACCCATGAACCCATGAACCATGATGTCTGCATCAAAGCTGAGCCAAATAGAGGCCAGGGACATTCCTTCTTTGATCTCTTCAGGTTTAGAGGGTGTGTTTTTGGCACTGATTTTATCTTCTGGAAACTGTACTCTCCAGGTCCAGAAAGGCGGTATCTCATACCCACTTGGCTCCACCCTGACCCACCCTTGGATCCTTTTGTCATGTCTGCTCATCCTGTCAGACAGGGACAGTCATCCTCTTTAAGCCTCAAGGTTTGTCTCTTTACAGAGAAGCCCTTTTAGCACTCCTGAAAATTTACCTGACTGTCACACTCTGAAAACTCTTATTCCTGCACCCTCACACTGGCTAACCATCATTCAAAATTTATGGATGCAGAAGATAATCACCAGCGAATATATTATTCTTTTTTCTTTTCCTCCAAAAAAGAAAATGAGAATCCCCGACTTTCCAGTCAGTCAGAGGGAATTGGCATCAGCAGAATTAGCAAAGCTGTTAGAAAAATGAATCAACCAGGAATCCCAGTCGACTAACAAGGCTTCGGAGTCAATTTAATGTTTGTTTTGGTTCCAAAAAAGACCATGGACTTCAGGCCCATTCTGGACATAAGCCACCTCAACCAGTTTGAACATGGTTCAGATCATTCTGCTTCTTCTGAGGAAGGATGACTGGATGTGCTCAGTAGATTTCAGTAGATCTCCAGGGTGCCTACTACCATATCAAGATATGGAGGTACTCCAGGAGATATCTCCTTTTCCATCTGGGAGCCAGTCATTTTCAGTTCAGGGCAGTGCTGTTTGGTCTCTCCACTGCCCCAGGGTGTTCACAAAATGCATGGCAGTCACTGCAGCTTATCTAAGGCTGCAAGAGTTCCAGTTGTGCCCCTGCTTAGTTGAACATCCCCCTCACTGCATCCACCAGGGATCTAGTTATTCAGTGCAGGGACTTATTGCTCCAGTTACCTCCTTACTTGGGAGTCATGGTGAAACTAACCAAAAGTCACTTGACACTGTCAAAGACAATACAGGTCATAGGGTGCCACTTGGATTCAACATCACAAATTGCCAGGCTTCTGAATTCAAGAGTCCTATCCCTGCATCAGATAGCTTCTATGGTATTATTTTATTCAAACTCTCTGGCAGGACTGATCCTGTGTTTGCTGAGGTTGATGGCTAACGCAATCACATTAGTACATAAGGCAAAATTTTGCATGAAAGTTCTGCAGTGAATACTGTCTGTACAATGGCCAGTGTCGCACCAACCCTTCATTTTCCAGTATGTCTCACATCTGTTTGCAGTAACCATATGTATTGGTGTTTGACCTCCCCAATAGTGACATGAGGTTGACTTTTCATCCTCCCACCCCCAACAGCCAATGTCACCATGGACACCTTCGTTTTGGGGTGGGGCATTATAAAGGGAAGATGATTCAAGGCAAATGGTCAATGACAGAGACCAGACTTCACATCATCTTGGAGATGAAGGCAGTCCTCCTAGCATTGCAGGCATTTCCAGATTCTCTTTGCAAGGGTGTGATATCCATCCAGAAGACATGACAGTGGTCTGGTACATCAACAAGCAAGGAGGAACCCATTCATATCCATTATACTGGGAAGCCAGGATGGTGTGTCTTCTCAATGCTTTCTGGTGGCAGTGCACATCCCATGAAGTTCCATTGTTCTGGTAGACAAACTGTGCATGTCTATTCTTCTGTTTCATAAGTCATCCTTCAATCGGTCAATGGTAACAGTGATTTTCAATTGCTGGAGGCAGTCTTGCTGTGATCTTTTCACTTCCCCCCTAAATATCAAGTGCAGCAGCTACTTCACCCCTAATTCCCCCAGAGTGGCAGTTACCAAGGGATGTGGTAATCCATAATTGGCCCCCAGGGCTCCTGTATGCATTTCCACCCTTTCCATTTATAACCAAATTTCTTCAGAAAGCCATGAGGTGTAAGGAAACAATGATTCTCATTGCACCCTTTTGACGCTGGCAGGTATGGTTCCTTTGTCTCTCTCTCTCTCTCCTCATCTGAAACACCTTCCCTGGGTGCTGGATCCATGTCCAGGTTTTTTATTACATCCCTCCAGACAGCCTTACTGAGACATAAAGACCCTAACATTAACATCATGGTTTCTCCAGTTCCAATGATAGCCAGAGACACCAGGTGTTCTACTTTGATTATACACATTTTGTCTTCATCACAGAAACCTAACACAAGGAAGGTTTACATAAGCAAATGGAAGAGGATTGCTATCTTGGCTTCCTCCGAAGGTTTAGACCCTTTTTTAGCTCCTTTACCATCAACTTAGACTTCTTGGTGGGTTTATTTCAGAGAGGTGCTAGCTTCTTGACAATCAAAGTACAATCAGCCATATTCACCTTTCACATGAGACAAAACCAAACTTCTTTTTCCCCTTTGCCAATCCCCAGGGCTCTTTTGAAGGGAAATTTCCATCTCGGACCTCCAGTCTAAGATCTATGGGATATTACTGTGATGACCCACCACTCGACCAGTAACCAAGGAGCCTCAATCCTCACCACTAGCAACAATGGGTGATGCTCACTGAGGGGATGACAAGTACACAGTATTTCCAGAAGCAGCTCTCTACATTAAATGCAGTTTCTTTTAAGAGCACACAGAGACCACAGTCAGTCCATGGCTGGTTTCTCCCTCTTCCTCCAGATCCCCAATAAGGCTTCCCACTGGCACAGCTGTAAAATTGAGATCTCAGCTGAGTGACCAAGCCAAGACATCTTGCACCCTCTCTGTCCAACCAGTGCTTCATATCCCTGCTCAAGTAGCTGGCATACACACTCTTGAAAGGCTGGCACAAGATAACTAGCTATGCCCCCTTCTGCCCAGACTATAAGGTAGTTTCAACTGCCACCAGTCACTCCTTATCAGCTACTTTAATGCCCTTAACAAAGGGTGTCCAATCTTACTGTGTAATATTAATACTAATACAAGGAGTGGGCCACACAGTGTCACCAAATAAATATTTAAGTACTCTCAAAACTTAAATATCTCTACACAAAATAGCCACAATGAAAGGTTTAAATATATTTAATAATAAATAATAAAAGGACAAGACAATTCTATATATATATTCACAGTGACATCAGAGTTCAAAACCAAAGGAACTATTTAAAATAACATTGCAGTACAGTCTCAAGTAAATAAAGAAAAATATGTAAACTAAACCTTACTATATTCCTGACTGTATCTAAGAGAATTATACTGTTCCCTAGAAACATACTTCATTAGAGCAAGGCAGATGTTGTGGTGAATGGTTCTTGTCAGGTCCAAGACTGAATATGGAATACTCTGTCTCACTAAGCTACTTCTCAAAATAATATCTCAAATATTACTGCTGGGATAGCTTGCAGAATGACATAATTTTTGTCATCTGCTTTCTTGTTCCCAGGCCAAAACCCCCATTGCTAGAAACTGGCAGCATTTAGCATCTACCTGTAAAAATATACAGACAAGAAATTTTGGTTAGCTCTTTGGTAGATGCTGGAAGTTGTAAAACAATTACATTCCTTCATGTTTCAAAAGTAGCAATTAGTTCACTCCTGGGACAATACAGAAAGCTTCCTAGCACAGACTCTGTGTCTCTAGCTGCATTAAAAACTTGAGATGTAACCTCTTTATTGCATCCTATGAAGTAATTTAATTTCAGATATCTTTCTAATGTTTACTAGACTGAGGTTAACCTCCTGTATCCCAGTTTCCACTGTTAAAATACATGCATTTAAACAGTTACAATAGTACATGCACATTTCTTTTCTTTTCCAGTAGGGCACACTGTGGATACGTTTTAAACACAGCACTTTTACAAATACTTTTTCAACACACGTTTGTACAAGCAGTTTTATATACACAACATACAGTTCTAATACATTTGTAACATCTTGTATAAATCATTTCAGTATTCACCAATGACATATAATTATTTACAAAATTCTAGCTAGCTGTGCTGGCAGTATCTCCTTTTGTCAAACTTCTTCACCCCTTCGAAGACTCAAGCAAGTTTTTCAAGTGACCCTTGAGAAACGTTGCTTGAGAGGAATGAGCCTATCTTGGAATACATTACCCCATTCCCTGTCTTGAGATTCCAGCTACCTTGGCATTGCTGACCCCAGTACAGTGCTGCACTGTCATATCATATACCTGCAACCCTAGGGTCCACCATAGTAACTTGGGATTTTGCTGGCTGGCTTGCTGTAGCCATAGATCCCCCTCAGACTCCTCCTGCCTTCTACTGCAAATACTTAGCACCAGGGCTGCCCTATCATGGTAAGATTTCATGATGTTAACATGATATAATTTGTGCCCTGCCTCCTGCCTAGCAGTTCTATTATGTAGTTAACATCACTGATCTTCCTTACCACTTTGAAGGGTCCCTCCCAAGCTGGCTGGAGCTTGTTGTGTCTGACAAGAATGAGAACCATGACCTGCTGCCCTACAGCATACTATCTGACTCAAGCATTCCTGTCATACCAGACCTTTTTTTGCTGCTGGGCTTCTGCCAGGTTCTCCTGGGCCAAGCCCATGAGTTCCCTGAGCCCTGTGCTGAGGTTTACGACATATGCCACAACAGACCTCTTGTGGGGTTCACACACACCCTCCCACTCATTGTGAATCAAATCTAGATGTCCCCTCACCCCATGCTCATACAGCAACTCAAAAGGTGAGAAACCTGTGGATTCCTGGAACACCTCTCTGTAGGCAAACAGATGGGGCAAAAATTTGTCTCACTTCCTCTTAAACTGATCTGCAAATGCTCGTAGCATGGTCCTTAGTGTAGAGTTTAACTTCTCCACCAGACCTTTAGTCTGGGGATGGTAGGGGGTGGTCTTTATGTGCTTCATCCCACAGTGCTTCCACAGACAAGCCACCAGGTCTGACATGAAATTGGCACCTCTGTCAGTCAGTATTTAATTTGGGAAAACTACCCTGCTGAAAATCTCTAACAAAGCATTTGCCACCTTTTATGCCTCAGTGGAGAACAGAGCCATGGCTTCTGGGTATCTGATAGCATATGTAACAAAAGGAGATACTGCCAGCCCAGCTATCTGGAATTTTGTAAATAATTATATGTCATTTATGAATATCAACATGATTCATATGCTTGTGTTATAACTGTATTAGAACTGTATGTTTGTGTTACAACTGTATTAGAACTGTATGTTATGTGTATATCAAAATGCTGGTACAGAAGTGTGTGTTGAACAGGGTTTGTGCGGTGGTGAGCTTGGGACATGTATCCACAGTGTACCCTACTGGAAAAGAACAGAAATTTATATACACTATTGTGACTGTTGAGATGTACATGTATTTTAACAATGGGAACTGAAACACAAAAAGTGAATTTCAGGAGAATAGCTGAAAACTTAAGTTACTTTAAAACCACATAATAAAAGGATGCTATCTTTTAGTTTCAGTACAACAGGAGACATAATGTCTAGAATTAAATTTTTTTTGTATTGTCTTTAAATGGGGAGGAATGTAAATTATTTTGCGATCGTTTGCCAAAAGATCTGAGGTCTATGTGTTTTCACAGGGAGATGCTAAATGCTGCAGCTGCATCAATGGTTTTGCCTGGGATAGTCAGATGACAAGAGGTGATGTCATTCTGCAAGTATCCCAGCAGTAATATCTGGATATTAATTTAAGAACTCTCAGAGAGAGACTGTGCATTCTGTATTTGTCTTTGACTTGACAACAACATCACCTAGAAGATCCAATGTTAAGTTGTCAATCTCGCCTTCATTCTTGCTTGATGGGTTCGGAGCCGATCCCTCGGCTCCGACTCGGCACTTGCCAAGCTCGAGAGTCACTTTTACCAGCTCGAGGCAGCCCCATATCCCATGATGCAAGGTAAGTACCCAGATCTCGCTTTGCCGCTTATGAGGTCCTCCTTTACCAGCTCCTGGTAAGTGATTCACTACTTTGATATTTTAGCCTTTTGCTAAAAACCTTTAATTTTAGTTTTAAGTTAATTATAAAGATTTTCTGACAGAAAATTCCTGTCTCTACTAATTTTTTTAGTCAAACTTTACCCATCCCATCCCCTGTTAGGGTGTGTGTGTGTGTTTTCTAGTAATACCTTTTTGGTATTTTATTTAATTTAATTCTTTGACTGGTGTGTGTGTGTTGTGAAACACCATGTCAAAGGAGAGGGTCTCAGGCTTTAAGAAGTGTGACTCGTGCTGTCAGAAGATGTCTCTGACAGACGGTCACACTTCTTGCCTGTATTGCCTGGGGCCTCTTCACCTGCAGGACTCCTGTGCTATATGTCATTCCTTCAGCCAGAGAGTCCTGCAGGAAAGAAGAAACAAACTGATACTTAGGGGCCTTCTTAAACCGGAGGGCTCTCCGGCTAAGTCGGCTCCATCTAAATCTGCCAAATCTTCCAAGGCCCAGGCTTCTGTGTCTAAGCCTGCGGCCTCGCCCGACTCGTTCTGAGTCGAGATCGCTCCGCTGGAGCCGATTCTGGCTTAAGCCTTCGGCACCGATGGCTATCGGTGCCGATTCTGCATCGACCACTTCGGTGTCGGCTCCGATCGGTTCCGACCACCATGTGGCACAGGCATCGGTATCGGCTCCGACACCGTTACTTTTGTGGCTGTATCGGCTGGAGCCGATGCATCGAGGCTTCCTGTCGGCTCCGATAAGTTGTCGGCTCCGACAGGGTCTATAGTTTCATCGGTTCCGATGGCTCATTCCAGGAAGAGGTCGAGGTCTCCTTCCTTGGAGCCGATACTTTCGGCTCTGGCTTCACCTCTCCTTTCGGAACGGAGCCATCGGAGCCGATCTTCAAGGTCATCCGGACTTTCAGACCATGACTTAGAGAGAGTGGTCAGCAGATTACTTAAGTCACAGGCACTGGCCCAAATGTTACATAGTCCGTCTCAACAGACGACTGTTGGTCCACACCCCGTTACAGTTCCTCCTTCAACTCTACCCCAGAGCTTGGAGTTGGAGTCTTCGGGAATGGTTACTGCTACGGCTGGAGGACAGATACCCCCTTCTGTTCCTTCAGCCTCTACTCTTATCTCCTCTTCGAGACCTTCCTTAGAGGGATTCGGTGGTCAGGCTTCCATAGTCTCCTCCGAGGGGGTGAGTGGCATCGGACCCTTGTCCGAACCCGCTCTTCCCCTTGGAGCCTCGGCCTTGGTGAGCTCTGCTCCGACATCTGCCTCGGAGACTTCCCTTTCGGTGGTCCCTGGAGTTCCTAGTTCTTCGGAATGGGTTCTCTCGGACCTGCCTGGGAGGGGAGCATTCGAGGTGATGAAGAGTGTGCTGGCCACTGGTATCAGTCAGCAGTCTGTTCCCGTAGCTCCTCCCTCTATAGTGCCTGTTGACATCTCTGCCACTTCTCTTGCTACAGGACCCAGAGATCCTCCGCCTCAGGTTTCCCCATTGGGAATTTCCTCTTCCGAGGATTCTCCTGATGTTTCGGGAGATCCTCCTAGGAAGAGGACTTGTAAGAGCAAACATGTAGCCTCCCCCGAGTCTGTCACTTCAGATACTAACTTTGATCAGTCAGAGGGATCCCTAGATCCCTCTGAGGATGTCTCCTTCTCAGACATCCTAGAACTCCTTAAACAGAGGGGAAACTGGCCCACTAACAATCCCTCTGAGGATGAGTCAGTATACCTAGAGGCGTTTGGATCTCGGCCCTCCACCTCCTGGGTGTCTCCGCCTTCGACCCCTTATGCAGGTTATTGCCCGAAGGCGTGGCAGCTCCTGACTCTGTAGAGCCAGTCCCTAGGAGGCCTTCAAAATTTATCACTGCCCGTGTGACAAGCAATTCCTCACTAAGGGTGTCCCGCTGATGCCATGGTGGTGGCTGCTGCCACCAAGAAGGAACTTGTAGATCCTTCCGCACTGTCCATCCTCCTAATAAGGACTCTAGGACCATGGATAGGTAAGCGGATGTTTTCCTCAGCGACCTTTGCTATGCATTCGCTGAATTACCTATGTCACTTCACCAGACTCCAGAGGGATATCCTTAAGGAGCTGGGTGAAGTAGTACAGGATCCTACAGCTGCAGGAGCTCAAGAAAAAATTGCTTCGCAGCTAGGAACCTTTAATTCCATTGCGAACTCCTCCATGCGGTTAATATCATATGCTGCTGATGGAGCGAGTAGAGCCGCAGGTACAGGTGTGGCTCTTAGACGCCAAGCCTGGATGCGGCTATGTGACTTTGCAGATCCCTTCAAGGCGTCCTTCACAAATTTTCCCTTTGATGGGTCAGCTTTGTTTGGCCCTCAGGTGAAGGAAACTTTGACCAGGTGCGAGCAGGACGGCAAGACTCTTTCTGCTGTAGGAGTCCGTTTTCCACCCCTTCTAGACCTTACCCCAAAGGACAGAAAGGTGGAAAATGTGGTTCTGCAAATCCCAAGGAGTCACGCCGATTCACGTGGTCAGTTTACCCCTAGAGGCAGAGGGGTAACAACAACAGACGCCGCTCTAGAGGCAGAGGGGTCCAAAACCAGGGAAACAGAGAGCCTCTCTGACAAGCCCTTTCAGCATCCCTGAGATGTTGCCCGGCTGTCCCTCCTTGGAGGCAGTCGGGGAAGATTATCACTGTACCCAGAAGCCTGGCATTCCCTCACTCAAGACAGATGGGTACAGTCGATCATATGCAAGGGTTACATTATTCCTTTCGAGGAAAGTCCTTTCCCCTCAAATACCCTTCCAGATGTACCACCCGGTCTAAGGGAAATTGCAGAGTTAGAAGTCTCAAAACTACTGCAAAAGAGCCATTCAGCCAGTTACAACAGACCATTCAGAGCCCGGAATCTACTCAAGGTTCTTTTGGTCCCCAAAAGACGGGAGACTGGAGACCAATATTGGATCTCAGCAGACTCAACAAGTCTGTGAGGAAGACAAGATTCAATGGTCACTCTTCAGTCAATTCTGCCCTTCTTACAGAAGGACAACTGGATGTGCTCAATAGATCTTCAGGATGCGTACTATCACATCAAAATTCACAGACGCTCCAGGAGATTTCTCCGCCGGCTGGGGTCCAGTCATTTCCAGTTCAGAGCCCTGCCCTTTGGTCTCACTACAGCCCCCAGAGTGTTCACCAAATGCATGGCAGTGGTCACGGCTCACCTGAGACGCCAAGGATTCCAGGTGTTTCCAGATCTCGACGACTGGCTCCTGTCAGCCACCACCAGGCATCAGCTTATACAAGCCAGGGATTACACAATAAATCTTTGTTCTCATTTGGGCATCTCGATCAACTTCAAAAGTCATCCTTATCGCCCTGCCAGTCTATTACCTTCATAGGCGCAAACTTAAACACTGTTCGGATGTCAGCTACCCTTACAGGTCAAAGAGTTTCAGACATTCAGAGTCATGTCAGGATCATTCTGGCCAACAAGAAAGTACAGGCCAGAATGGTTCTAAAGGTATTAGGCCTCATGGCTGCGGCCATTACTCTTCTTCCCCTGGCTCGATTCTACATGCACCTTCTTCAGTGGATGCTGTTCACACAGTGGTCATACCAACAACTTCCTATGCGTCACCAGATTCTGGTGACACAGACTTGCAAAGATCATCTTGCTTGGTGGATCACATCTCCTCAGGTTCACCAAGGCAGGTACTTTGTACCCCCATCCCCGATAGCCACTGTCACCACGGATGCCTCCCTGATCTGGTGTGGTGGTCATTATCAGGGCGGGATGGTTCATTGGACGTGCCATCCGCACGAGTACCATCTGCACATAAATGTCCTGGAGATGAGAGCAGTGCTTTTAACGTTGCAAGCCCTCAACGACTTTCTTCCCGTAGGGACAATTGCAGTCCACACAGACAACATGTCTGTAGTTTGGTATATCAACAAACAGGGCGGAACCAAGTCCTACCCCTTGTGTCGAGAAGCGCTCAGACTATGGCAATGGGCGATCTCCTCTCATCGGTTTCTGGTAGCAACGCATATCCCTGGGAAAACCAACATTGTAGCGGACAGATTGAGCAGAGCTATTCTCATGCCTCACGAGTGGTCTCTCAAGCAATCTATAGCGGAAGAGATTTTTCTGGAATGGGGTTGTCCATGTTGCGATCTTTTTGCTACTCCCCAAAACAGCAAATGTCCAGACTTCTTCTGCCTCTTCCCTCTACCAGGCCATCCCCCCAGAGACGCTCTGACCCAAGATTGGCCCCAGGGACTTCTTTATGCCTTCCCTCCCATTTCCTCTGATTCCTCAGGTTATCCAGAAAGCTACCGTTTTGAGAGCCAAATTGATTCTCATTGCCCCTTACTGGCCTCGACAAGTTTGGTTCCCGTTCCTCCATCATCACCTTTTGGTGCAGCCGTGGCATCTGGACCCAGTGCCAGATCTTCTGATTCACCAATCGGGTCAGCTGCACCGGTCTATCCCTTCTCTCAACCTCACAGCATGGTTGCTCCACTTCCTTCCTTAGCCAGGCTTCCTTTGATCTCTAACCCAGTCAGAGACATCATAGTAGCTTCGTTAAAATCCTCTACCAGGAGGATTTATACAAGCAAATGGAAACGTTCTCTTATTGGGCTAAGGCCAAGAATATTGATCCTTTCACTGCCCCTGTTCAGGCAGTCCTGGACTTCTTAGCAGAGATTTTTCATGCAGGCTCCTCTTCTTCCACAGTCAGAGTTCAATTGGCTGCTATTTCCAATTTTCATGTCGGGATAGCAGATCATAATATTATGTCCCATAGGCTCTGCAGGGCCTTCTTGAAAGGAATTTTCCTACTAAAGCCTCCAATCAGGAATCCTCCTCCTCAGTGGGATCTAAATTTAGTGCTGACATCCTTGATTCTTCCCCTTCGAGCCAGCTGTTTCTTGTTCCCTGAAATTTCTTTCTTGGAAAACTTTATTCCTAGTGGCTATTACATCGGCCAGGAGGGTGTCTGAACTTCATGCTCTATCGGTTCGACCCCTATTTGGTTTTTCACAAAGACAGAGTATCTTTGAGAACTAATCCAACCTTTTGCCTAAGGTCGCTTCAAAGAACAATTTGAATCAATCCATTGATCTCCTGTATTTTTCCCAAACTATTCAGACAGAGCTGAACAAAAGCTACATTATCTTGATGTCCACCATCAACTTAGATATTATTTGGACAGAACAAAAAAATTTAGAAAATCTGATCAACTTTTTGTTTCCTATGCGGATAATAAAAAGGCCTTCCTGTTTCTAAAGTGACCTTGTCCAGATGGCTTTCTTCGGTCATCTCTGAAATTTATCTGCTCAGGGGAAAACAGCTGTACTCAAAACCTAAAGCACATTCAACTAGGAGCTTAGCTACTTCTACAGCCTTTCAAGCTAGACTTCCTTTAGACACTATTTGTGCAGCGCCACTTGGGCCACCCCTCACACTTTCGTTTCCCATTACAAATTGGACTTGGCCTCCAGGGACAGAGCCAGCTTTGGCTCTACAGTCCTCAAGAGTTTGTTCCATTGAGCCACCCAGGATAGAGGTGCTAGGACGGTCCCATCAAGCAAGAATGAAGGCGAGATTGACAACTTAACATTAAGAAGTTATGTACCTACCATAACGCTCCATGTTAGTTGTCTTCTCTCGCCTTCTTTCTTGCGACCCTCCCTCCTTCCCCCTGGCCTGGACAGACCTTGTTATAAGAAATTATTATGCTGAAGACCATTCAGACCTGGTCCTTCTTCCATCTGTAAGTTTTCTTTCTTCCTTTGGGAAGTATTTTATGCTTGGTGCTATTGCCCTTTGTCATCAAACGAGGTCTGGGTACTTACCGCCTTGCATCATGGGATATGGGGCTGCCTCGAGCTGGTAAAAGTGACTCTCGAGCTTGGCAAGTGCCGAGTCGGAGCCGAGGGATCGGCTCCGAACCCATCAAGCAAGAAAGAAGGCGAGAGAAGACAACTAACATGGAACGTTATGGTAGGTACATAACTTCTTATTCACCACACATGCCTTGCTGCAATTGTAAGTTTCTAGGTTATGTTAATTATTTTAGATATAGTTAGGAATATAGTAAAGATTAGTTTAGATGTTTTCTGTATTTATTTGAGACTGTCCTGCATTGTTTTAAATATTTCCTGTGATTTTGAACTCTGAAGGTACTGTGATTATTTACTGAGTATTTTCTTGGTCTTTTATTATTTATTATTAAATATATTTAAACATTTCAATTGTGGCTGGTCTGTCTAGAGATATTTAAACTCTTAGGGTACTTGCATATCTATTTGGTGACACTGTGTAGGCCACTCCTACTAGCCTTGCTCTTAGTCAAACTACCATTTGGATTAATAGTAACATTACATGCTAAGATTAGACATTCTTTGCTAAGGGCCTTAAAGTAGCTGATAAGTAGCGGCTGGTGGCACTAAAAATTACCTTACAGTCTGGACAGAAGGGAGCATAGCTAGTTAAACCTGTGCTAGCCTTTTCCAGGTGTGTGTGTGTGTGTGTGTGTGTGTGTGTGTGTGTGTGTGTGTGTGTGCGTGTGTGTGTGCGTGTGTGTATATAAATCAAACCTCAAAGTGTGTGTGTCAGCTACTTGGGGAGGGACATAAAGCACTGGCTGGACAGAAAGGCCGCTGGAGGTCTTGGCTTGGCCACTCTGCTGAGATCTCATTTCTATAGCTGTGCCAGTGGGAAGTTTTATTGGGGATCTGGAGAAAGAGGGAAAAAAACAGCCCCAGATGATCTGTGGTCTCTGTGTGCTGTTCAGGGCACTTCACTGTGTGTGTGTACTTGTCATCCTCCCAGTGTGTATGCCCGCCACTGTTGCCAGTGGTGGGGATTAAGGCTCCTTGATTACTGGGCATGTGCTGGGGTGTCACAGGCATAACAGTGATTTCTGAAATCAGTGTTGTGTTGAAATAACAGTTTATTTTCTGAAATGTCCATACTCACAGGATAGGTCTCACATTTCTGCTAGGGACTCTAACATCAGGCATCCTTGATTGAGTATATAGACCTTAATACATTTATTTTTGATATACACTGGTTGTCCTTATCAGTTTAATTATTTTAGGGGATTTAAAGCAATAGTCCAGACGTGGCTTTTTTTGAACTGGAGAAAATATGGGCTCACTCACCTTGATGGATAATCATGTACTTGGTACATGTGCATCTTTTCTTTCACATTATTGATGTAGTCTGGATCATAAATTGCACAACTCTGTACCATTTACTCTGTCTGAGTTAACATTCTTGTCCAGTACAATGCATCTTCTGATCTTTTCTTGCCCTTTACTATTCCAGGATCTGTACTACTTGATCCTATTCATTCAGTCCATCTAATCTGAATTGTGAGTCCTTGAGCTGCTCCAGCCTTGAGCCCCTTTAAGAATTCTTTTCTCATCATGCTCTTCTGTGTCTGATTATCCCTGATCTCATTTGCCATAATCACAAACAGGCATGGATTTTGCATAGAGTACAGCTAGTGTTGGCCTACTTTCGCCACCACCATTAACTACATAAAAAAAAATCTTAAAATTTTCTTATAGCTTTAAATATTGTATAATTTGCCTGTAGTGGTGTTGTGGTATTGATTAATTGCTTGATTCTTTGTATTGGTTGCTGTTTGGCTTTCTGTATTTAAGATGGATAAAGTAAAGGTGAGGTACAAGAGTTTTAAAAAATTTCAAGAGTGGACATAAACTTCCTCTCCAGGACACTTATGATTTATGTGCAGTATCTGTGGGTGTGGAACATTTAAATGAGGTTTGCCAGATAAGTAAGACCTTTGGGCCCAGAGCCTTTTCTGACTACAGTAATAAATTAATAATTAAGGTCTTACTGCCCCCGGATTCTGAGGCAGAGAGATCCAAGAAGTCACCCAAGAAACATGCTTAACAGTGTATGGACTCTATTTCAAGAAAGAGATTACATGAGCGGCCAGTCTTCAATGGATCTGAAGGTCTTCAGGGTGGATCTGGCTTTGGCATTGACTCTTACACACCTTTCTTCTTCCATCAGCTGTTGAAGTCAATATTTGTATCATACAAGTTATCCAAAAGACTTTTAAGCAGGACTTCTTCTAAAAGAAAGCTGTATTTTTCCCTTAGATCTGCTAGTTCTCTCCTCTCCTGCACTTTTACTAGCTTATTAGTTTAGCACTCTACCAGACTTCTTGTAGCAATTATTGTAGCCCACAAATGTGATACAGATCCAGTACTTATTATTATGCCCACCCCTCCAGGCATGTCTAAAGGTCAGTTCCTTGTGTTTTCTCCTATTAACCTGGTGAACTTGGGCATCCTGAGGCAATGTAGCAACTGCCTCATGTACACTGACAACCCTCTCCTCTTACCTTCCAACACTCAGACTTGCAAGAGATGCACTTATATATCCAAATTGTAAGCCACGCACTCTCCAGCCAAGACCGGAATAGCTGGTCAAGAGGAGAAAGTCAACACTTGCACCACACCACATGGGACACATAGCCCTCCAGAATATACACCAGCACTGTCTTCACATAAAAGCACAAACCACACACCCACCTTCACTGAGTCTCTCAATAAAAATCTACCCAAACAGCAGAGACCTCCAAGGCAGAAACGCACTCGACCACATCACAACACTAATTACAAGACACGTGACTCTCCTAAACAGTGTGCCACTCAACCAAAGCCCCTAAGGCAAAACAGTATGCCCAACACAGTAGTCCTAGGTGACTTGATAGTGAGGCATACTGATGACCCACTCACTAGGTTGAATAAGGAGAAAGTAACAGTCAGCTGCCTGTCAGGCACCAGGATCCGCCACATAATGCACACACTCAGGTCCCTCAACAACAGGTACAAATGACTCTGTTATTGTGCATGTGGGTGTGAATGACCTTAGCCGTACCTCCCTGGACTACATGAAAAGAGACATGGAGGAGCTCTTGGATTATGTAGCCCAGGTGAGTATGACCCTAGCCCTGAGCAGCATCCTACCATAACCCAGAATGATACCACAGTACAAGCAGAAAATGATTGCTTTCAACAACTGGCTAAGTTTCTGGTGTCATTCTAAGGGGATCCAGTATCTGTCTGCCTGGGATAACATGATTGATAAACCTCGATGCTTTGCCAGAGATGGCCCGCATCTGTCACCCCTGGGTTTCTGGATACTAACTAAGGCTCTTGCCACCCCTATAGTGCCTTTTTTAGGCGGTGTCCCAAAGACCAAATTACCACTGTAACAGCTACAAACAAATGCAATCTGAGGGTCATGCTGCTCAACGCTAAAAGTCTAAATCTCAAAATGCACTCGCTCGAAGCCCTCCTTAAAATGGAGACCATCGACATTTATGCTGTAACAGAGACCTGGTTCAGGGCAGGAAAATGCACCCCCTGCACTACCAGGCTATAACTCATTCCACACCTTTTAGCCCCAGAACTTGGACCAAAGCTCCAAAGGCGGTGGTGTTTCCATATTCATAAAGGATGTGCACACCTCCAGACTGGTAGCCCAACATAACGCATCTGAGATACTTCAGGTGCAGCTAACACTGGGTAAGGCAGTGATTCAAGTCATAGCCTGCTGTAGGTCCCCAACCATGAATCTCAAGACTCACACTCCACGTTCCTAAACACCCTGGAGAATATTAGGGTCCAACCTAGCACTCTCATACTGGGCAACTTAAACTAACCCTCCATTAACTGGGAAAACTACTCATGTACCAATACATTTGCCTAACGCTTTCTGGAATTCAGTTCCAGTGCCCTGGACCAGCTCGTTCTTACCCCCACTAGAGGTAGCAACATCCTTGACCTGGTCATTACTAACATGGGTGACCATTGCTCTACACCAGTAGTCAACTCCTCCCTGGTTAGATCCGACCACAAACTAATAACATTGGAAATCCACATCCTTCCAACCCCCCCACCCCACAAAGGTAACCACCATGAAAAACTTCTCCAAAGCTAACTTTGGGCCCCTAAAACAGAGGTGGCTAACTTCATGGCACCCATGCAAATGGAGAATAGTTGTATGACTGCCGAATCATACACCAATGCACTGTACGAACATGTACACAAATGCATGGATCTTGCCATACCCAGTAGAACCAAGATGCTCTCCTCAAAATAAAAGAAGCCAATCTGGTGGTCCCCTGCCATAAACAAACTCTACAACAGAAGGAGGAAACTGATGCAGAATAAGGTGAAGTCCTAAGACTGGAAAAACTCCCTAATCAGCCTCACCAAAAGGTTGAGATCCCTCATCAAATCCTCTAAAGCTAGCTATGAAAACAGAATTGCAGCAGATGGTAAAGACAACCATAAGGCCTTCTGTAGTTATGTAAAGAATCTCCATGGCAATACCCAGATTTGCTCTGAGCTACTGCACAATGGTACCTCCTATACCGAGCCAACAGATATTGCCATTATACTGACCGACAGATTCAGTGCCAACTGTACCCCCCCCCCCCCAAGGACCAATTACAATGCCAGTAGATTGCCAGGCACCTAGTATTACTGCTGCACAGGTTAAAACAGCACTACCCAAGGCCAAGAATACAGCTTCTGTGGGACCTGACAATATCCCCGGTTGTGTTCTACATGAACTACAGAGTGAACTGGCACCTCAGCTGTGTGCCCTGCTCAGTCACAGCCTCACCTCAGGCTTTGTCCCTACCGAATGGCACACTGCTACAGTCATCCCTCTCCACAAGGGAGGAGCGACTACAGACCCCAGGAACTATCATCCCATTAGCCTGACGAGTCTGATATGCAAAGCTATGGAACACATCATCATTGACCTAATAAACAAAGATGTAGGGAATCTCCAAACTCTGGATCCTACACAGTTTGTTTTTGTGAAGGGTAGATCATGCCTGCTCAACGTGGTCGACTTCTTTGAGTCAGTCACCAGAGCTGTGGATGAAGGCAAGCTGGTTCATACAGTCTACCTTGATCGGGCCAAGGCCTTTGATATCATTCCCCACTCAGGAATCATAGAAAAAAAATCACTAAGCTAGGCATCAACCCCTATATTACTAGATGGGTTTCAAACTGGCTCACAGATAGAACCCACAGTGTGAAAGTAGCTGACTCCAAGTCAGTCTGTCGACCAGTCACTAGTGGAGTCCCACAGGGTGCGGTCCTGGGTCCTCTCATGTTTGGTATCTACTTCTCCAAAGTCCAGGCCAGCACGAAAGGACTCAGGCTGACAAAGTTCGCAGACAATTGCAAGTTGGGAGCTATTATTAACTTCCCGAGTGATGTTGACTTCCTACAGAAAGGCTTCAATGAGACCAACGACTGGTGCCAGAACCATGGCCTTAAGCTCAATGCCAAAAATTGTGTCATGATCCCCCTTGGGAAAAACCTGGTTCCCTTGAATTACCACATCGATGGTAGTCCACTGAACACAGAAAGCGTTATAAGAGATATAGGAACACAGATTGACAGCAATCTCTCTTTTGACCACCACATTGCCACCGTGGTCAGAAAGTCCTTCTATGTGGCACATCTCATTACTAAGGGTTTTGCATCCAGGAAGAAAGAGGTCATGGTCTCCCTCTACTCTTCCCTCATTAGGCCATTCATCGAATACAATGCCCCATTTGGCATGTACCTCACTAGACACCTGCAACAACTGAAGAGGCCACAAAAGTACCTCACAAAGAGGATCCTAGGCCTTAAACATTTGTCTTATATGGACAGACTCAAAAAACTCCAACTATTCTCTGTCTCATATTGTGTACATAGAGACGATCTCTGCTTGACTTACAAAGCCATGTCTGACTCAGCTCTGGTAGAAATGCTACATCTAAAGAAATCCCAATCCCTCCACACCACATGCTCCAGAGACCTCTACCTTATTACCACATTCAACAGAACATGCTGGAGAGGACAGGTTCATAACCCAGAGACTGCCCATGCTGTGGAATAGACTTCCCATACATGTCAAGCAGAGCACCTCACTAGCCCTCTTCAAGAGGAATCTTGATGAGTGGATGGGAAATAGAAAATTCACCCAGGGGATCACTCCAGAGGCTGTACTCAACAGAGGCACTAGGAACTAAGGTCGGGTGGCATGATGCCAGGGTAATCCTATGGGCTAGGCTTGTAAAGGCTCCAGGGCCATCAGCCTAGTACACACCTATGAACCTATGTATTGGATTACATCTTGACCATCCTCTCCCTCATCACTCTGATCCTTTAGGTCTTACAACAGCACATTGGAAGCAGATGTGGCTCTCATGATTCACTTACTATTTTACATTTTGCTCAGTAAATACTTTATACCTGAGCTGTGTTTGTTACCTCAACGTTTTTTTCAGAAATTTCCAAACAGTCCTACACAAGGCTGTTTCACCTCAAGTCCTTGTTGTTCAATAGCCAGATAAGGAGTCCAGACAAGACAACACTGACTGTGTATGATTATAAAGATCATCTTACAATCACCTCTTCAACGTTGTGTGCAAGGGCAGATTCAGTTGTCAGTCCTGTGTGGTAGTTTGTGATAGGCTGTGGTTGTACGGATATTAAGTGGTATATTGGACAAACAGGGCCATCCAGGTTAGGATCGTGGAACATTTGAAAGACATTCGGAATAAAAATATGAAAATCCAGTTGCAGTACATTTTGTTAATGTACATGAAGGGAATGTGTCCTGTTTTTTCCTTTCTGTTCTTGCTCAGCCAGTATTGAATATGAGGGGAGATATTGTTAGGAAATTATTGGAACTTGAAAGTAAGTTTATTTTAAATTATAGGACATGATCACCCATGGGTCTCAGTTTGGAGGTTAATTTAGTATATTAAGCAAACCTGCGTGCCATGTAAAATTATTTGGATAAATTTCTGATTTAATAAATTTATTAATTAGCTTAGAAAAAAATATTTTAAAAAGATATTTAAAATGTTTAAAGTATAGTCTATTTAATACTTTATGTAATTTAAGTTGCATGTTCAAGTTTAAAGTTATTTGACAAATGGGGTATTTGTCACTTTAAATCAATGCATTAAATTAATTAGTTGTTAAGGGTTTTGATGCATTTAAAAAGTGGCTGTGTTTGATGCAATGTGACCGTTGAAGGCGAAAAGCCGAGGTACCAGTTACTAATTGTGAAGTAAAGGATTTTACAGCCTAATTTCTCTGCTCCAGTGGTGTTTTTTTTCACCCCTTCAACTTTCTCTAGACAACAGTTTGTTAATTCAGCAGCAAGACAAACTGCTGCACCCTAGTCTGAAGTCTCTTGCCCTGGGATTCAGCAAGCAGCCATGCAGGAATAAGTTATTCCTGCATGGCAGGGACCGTTCCCGTACAGCACGGCAGCACGCCTTGCATATTCATGAAGGCATGCTGCCTGTGCTGTTAAACAGACACAGAGCTGTGTATGAGTGCAGTGGGTGTGTAAGAGCAGAGCTCTCACAGTACATATGCCCCTACACTCCAGAATTGCCTTTCGGCAATTTAAAAACGAGCGAGAATGCTCATAACACCCCCAACCCATCAGGAAAACAAAAGTGGTCAAAGGCAAAAGGGACAATCATCCCTAACCAAGCCAAAAGTCATTAGGATAACACAGGCAGCATAAGCACATAGCACACACCTCTCAACCCGATAGAGCAAGAAATGTGGACAAAGCCAAAAAGGACAAATTCCCACGAAGCAGAAAGCTGATACAAGTACAGGTTTAGCATTAGCAGGGATATTCTGAAGGGTATAGATAAAATAACACAACAAAACTTTTTTTTTTTTTATATAAATGCGATAAAGTTTAAGTGTAGCTGTGCGGGTGTGCCAATTGTTTAGCTACGCTTAGTCCAGCTTAAACAGCACAAGAAGTTAAATGGCAAGAAACATCCAACGTAAGCAGTATTGCAGTAGTGTAGTGGTTAGACCGTACTTTTTGTGAGCAGCCATTCCTGGTTTGATCCCCACTGTAACCTGTTCACATTTTACATGTGAAAGCAGTACATAAACAATTTTTTGTAGTATCACCTACTAAATAACATATATTTGTTAACCGGAGTACTGCATTATGTCCAGATGTGCGGTGTCAGTTTAATAAAGTTGGGAAATCCCTGTATAAACACAAGTGCCCCATACAGTATAGTCACTCATGAACAAATGTAATGAAAGCACATTAGGGAATGCCAGGGACAGTAAACAAATATATAATATGTAATGAATGATGAATCAATGCCATACAGCAGATAGTCTTTAAAATGAAAAATAAGCAATGCTAAGCATTGCACAGATCTGCTTACCAGGTGTAAGCATTGTGTAAATATGACTGCTAAGCAATGAGTAGGCCAGGTAAATGGATTTGCCCATTGGTAAGAAGGGCTGAATTTGCCCCTTTAAGCAATGCCAACCTTAGCTAAGCAGGTTTGCCCATAGCTTAGCTTAGCTCAGCATATTCAAAACCGTCCAATCATGGCAAAGGGTGGGAAGTCAGCCGTATTTAAACCCCACAGTCAGGAATACAGCTCATAACTGGTTGCAGCTTCCCACTGTAGGCAGAATGGCTGGAGTCGGAGAGGGAATGCGCTTCCGTGTGCAGCGCTGGGGCATACAGGAGTCCAGGGTCATGGTAGGACTCCTGGTAAAAAAAGCATGACTAGAGTCTGCTGCAGGGCCAGTACCAAGGCTCCCAATATAAAGCAGAAGCCTGGGACCATTTCGCCCATGACCTCACCAGTGCCACTGGTATCCCTCGGACTGGTGAGCAGGTCAGACACCACTATGCCGACTTGAAATGGAGGAAGAGGGAGCTCTTGGACCAGTGGGTCCAAGAATCAAGGCAGAGGGGTGATATCCCTAATGTCCCAGCAGTGTGTAAGTACTTATACCAGTAACTGTTTAATAATATCCAGCCTGTGTATATGATGGATAGATATGGCTAAATATTTCTCTATTTCCCTTACAGCTGCAGCTGAGCAGGCTGTGAATCAGGAAGCCCATGTGAGTAGGCTGCAAAGGCTGTGTCACGAGGCTGGTGAGTAACAATCCTGCTTGTAGTAGTCATACCAAATAAATATAAAACTAGTAGAAAGTCACGTGCCAGTATAAAAACTGTTTTGTGTATGGGTTGTACTCACTAAACCAGACAATGACAGTAATAGTCCCATATAGGTCATATTTAAGTAAAACTGTAACTGCCTGGCAATAAAGCTCTAAATCCTGGACTGGTTGTATTTACTCTGGTATTGTATGGCATTTTTAGTGTTGCATTCTCTGAATAGTAATGTTGTATTAACCACTGTTACCCACACTGTGCTACATAATAAAAATGTGTAGGAATGTCTGTATAAGAGTGTTGTAATTACAAGGTCAGATTGTACAACCGAGAGAAAACACTAAAGAGATAGACAGCAATATCCAAACAGCACACTCTGCTGAAATTTAAATTGTTGTATTTTTATCAGACATAGCCATGGTTTGAATCCTGGGAGTGGTAGTAAGCTGTATGCATAATCATACCTCTCAACTATACACAGTCTTTCAGAATGTCCAGATAATTGGCTCATATTTTCTGCCTGCTCCTCTGTCCCCGTGGCAAATCAGTGGGATGATCTCAGATTTGTAGTCAGCAAATAATAACATACATTTGATTTTCAGACCTCAACAAATCTTGTCACTCTGTCAGCCCTCCAAGTTTATGAGAGCAATATTCAAAATATGTCCCTAGTTGTACCCCCATGTTGTCAAGCTTTGATCAGTATGTAGACTGAGAGGTATGTGCATAATAGTAACTCGGAATTTGGGAATATGTGTAGAAACAGTCAGGTAGTGTTAAGAAACATTCCCTCCACAAGTATACCAGGTAAGAGATGTAGAATTTAGCTATACGACGGTTGAAGTGTACACTGTTTACAAACATACCACTGGCCAAACCAAGGCCATAGGGTATTGTAATAATACCTGTACCTTAATGATTAGAGCAGTGATCATTAACGTTGTGAGAAATACAAGGATATATAAGTTTTTAATTGACATCTCCCCCCCCACCATATCTGCAACAATAATCTAAATACACAAATCAATGGGTATGTTTACAACAAACCTACTGTCGGGACATATGTCCTGTTGTTCAATAAATACTGAAATGTGTTTCTATTAATGTTCCTTGTTGAAATACTGTCATTGGTGGCCTGTTGCTATCAATGTAACCTGCATACCATTGTAATGGCCACTGGGGTTCCATATATGCATGTGTTCTGTTTGCTATGCAGCTGTTCCAAATCTGGTGTTTTGGGTAATGGGAATATCTATGCATGCTGTTATAACTAATCTTGGATTGTGTTGACTATAACTAACCCACATGTTTTAAAACTGCAACACCATAGCACGTTTGGAAAGACCAGTCCCAGTGGACCCACCTCATCTGGCCATGGCACCAGGCTCCAGCACATCTGGAATGCACCCCGGGACTTCCTCATCTGCTGGTCCTGCACCACCTTCATGTGGAACCGCCTCAGGGGATGGGGCTTGCCCCCCCGGGATCGGGCACGCACAGGAAATTGTCACCCGTCATCAGGTCCAGGGATTGGTACAAAGCAAGCTTTGAAGGGAGCTTGGAGATCTGCTGTGCCAGCTTGAGGGCTGCTTGGCACATTTAGAGGGTCAGCCTGCCCCGCCTACCCAGTCCCCAGCATAGCCACCTTCGGGGCCGTGGAGGTGCAGTGGTGACTGCCCATGGGTGGGGACCTCAGTCCCATTGTTTTCATTTGGGGGGTCATGGGCTTCCGATTTCCAAACACCCCTCCCCATCCAAGGTGTTTAGCCACCACATGTGTCATATATCTCCCCTGTATGCTGTGTTGTCTGTCTTCCCACCCAACCTACCTCCCCAAATATACCTACTATCCTTCCCCAACATCCCACTCTCACCTTAAAAAAAAAAAAAGGGGGGCAATCTGCCCCCCCCCCAAAAAAATGTCACCCCATACATAGCTGTCCATTTTGCACACATGTAATGTGGTCTGATTGGCTTCACAATATATTATTGTTGTCCTCACCCCCCTGTCAGGGGTTTGAGTGTCCAACTCTACCTCCAAATTCAGTATATATGCAGAGCTGTTGCTGTAGAAGAAATGGACAGCTATGGTCCTTCCCTACACCCATCCTGCACATCCCTAGCTACTTTCCCTATTGTCTTTCCCTCTGCATGCCCCCTTTTTCCCCATTTTCCCATCACCACTTTTTTCTTTTCTTTTAAAAAAATGAGTGCGGGGATAAGCAGGAATAAGCACTTTTAAGAAGTAGTAAGCAGTTTTAAGCCTGTCTGCATGGTAGCAAGCAATGGCTAACAGAATAAGCACTTTTATGGCTAACTGTCTGTAAGCATATTCAACCAGAAGTTAGCATTGCTTACCGCCACGCAAACCCGCTTACAACTACTTAAAAGTGCCTTAATCACTCTGTATCTAACAGCCCTTGTTCTGCCCAGCAACAAAATAATCAGCCCTTGCAAGTCTCAAACCCAGGACCCTGCACACCATAACCACAGTGATTTACCACTAAGCCATTTGAGCTGTACATAAATCAGGCAGTAGAAACCAGGTTCTCTCACCACGAAGCACTTAGAATATTTAACAAAAAGTCCAATTCCACCAACATGAAATAAATCAGCACCAGTTTCCAACACAAAATTGCCGTAGATCAGGATAAATTAAACGAAAAAGAGCATTTATTAGAATGTGAGCGCTTTCGCGTAGCAACTACTACGCTTCATCAGACAGATTTTTATCCTAGCTGTACATAAATGTGATATTTTCTCAAACATATCATGCAGCACAGTCATTCAACAGTAGGGAAAATGTATTTATATATGTAAATGTGTGTATATATATATATATATATATAGGAACACTTTATAAGCTCGAAATACTGAAATCGTGAATTTCAGAATCTCGAGCTCATAAAGTGGAAGAATTGGAAGTTTGCAACCCCAGATGCGCGAAATTCAAAATCTCAAATGCAGGAGATTTTGAATTAGTGGTTCTGGTGTTGCACTGTGTTCATGGATTCAGGTAAGTGTTTATGTTTAAGGGTGTTGGATAGGGGCTGTAGTGTGTGTTGTTACTGTGATGTGTGTGTATGAGAGGAATGTAGTTGTTCGGTGGTGTTTTGTGTATTTGTGTATGTAGTGCAACCTTGGAGTTAGAATATTTAAGTGGGGGGGACAGGGGGTCTTGCCCCCCTGCTTATAATAAGAGTAAGTGTGTGTGTTTGTTTAGTTGTGTGCATGTGTGCATGTTGTATTGGTGTTTGAAAGTGTTGGGATTTTGAATTTTGTGGTTTTGCGATTTCAGTATTTAGTGTTTCGTGATTGTATGGTTTTGGGTATTTGGATTTTCTACTTTATGGGCTCGAGATTCTGAAATTCAAGATTTCAGAATTTCGAGCTTATAAAGTGAATATCTATATATATATATATATATATATATATATATATATATATATATATATATGTATGTACGTAGACATGTGTGTGTGTGTGTGTGTGTGTGTGTGTGTGTGTGTGTGTGTGTGTATGTAGACATACATGTGTGTGTATATATATATATATGTGTGTGTGTGTGTGTGTGTGTGTGTGTGTGTGTGTGTATTTATGTCTGTGTGTGTATATATATATATATATATATATATATATATATATATATGTGTGTGT